>NW_027513181.1:0-29780 GCF_048772815.1 Callospermophilus lateralis
CTAAGAAATAACGATTTTCCGAAATACCAGCAAATATTTTTTCTCACAATCTTGATGACACTTGGTGGTAATGATCAGTACACAAATCCCACTTGGCTCACCAAATTTTGTTCTTCTAGGTTGAAGCGTTCGTCTACAGTAGCAGTTTTTATATTTAGGTTTCACTCTGTCTCTCATATATAGATAGATGAATTTGGAATTCTTAATCCAATATGGTTAGTAGTAGCTCTTTGAAACTTCACAAAGTAAAGGAGTTCTCAGTTTTGTCACTATGATTTGTTTCCGCTTCAAGTAGCCCTAAGAAGTGACTGTGGAAAAGCACATTCATTGAGAGGGGTTGCCAAGCTTCCAAGAAATTACGAGTTTCCGAAATACCAGCAAATATTTCTTCACCCAATCTTGATGATACGTGGTGGTAATGACAACTCCACACATCCCACTTGGCTCACCAAATTTTGTTTTTCTAGGTTGAAGAGTTCGTTTACAGTAGCAGTTTTTATTTTTAGGTTTCACTCTGTTCTCTCCTATATAGATAGATGAATTTTTTATCTCTAAATCCAACATGGTTTGTAGTAGCTCTTTGAAACTTGACAAAATAAAGGAGTTCTCAGTTTTGTCTCTATGATTTGTTTCCGCTTCAAGTAGCCCTAAGCATTGACTGTGGAAATGCACTTTCATTGAGAGGGGTTGCCAAGCTTCCAAGAAATTACGAGTTTCCGAAATACCAGCAAATACTTTTTCACCCAATCTTGATGATACGTGGTTTTAATGACAACTCCACACATCCCACTTGGCTCAATAAATTTTGTTATTCTAGGTTGAAGCGTTCATCTACAGTAGCAGTTTATATATTTAGGTTTCACTCTGTTCTCTCCTATATAGATAGATGAATTTGGAACTCTAAATCCTACATGGTTTGTAGTAGCTCTTTGAAACTTGACAAAAGAAAGGAGTTCTCAGTTTTGTCTCTATGGTTTGTTTCCTCTTCACTTAGCCCTAGGCATCAACGGTGGAAAAGCACTTTCATTGACAGAAATTGCCAAGCTTCTAAGAAATAACGAGTTTCCGAAATACCAGCAAATATTTCTTCACCCAATCTTGATGATATATGGAGGTAATGATCAGCACACAAATCCCACTTGGCTCACCAAATTTTGTTCTTCCAAGTTGATGCGTTCGATTTCAGTAGCAGTTTTTAATTTTAGGTTTCACTCTGTTCTCTGCCATATAGATAGATGAATTTGGAACTCTAAATCCAACATGGTTTGTAGTGGCTCTTTGAAACTTGACAAAATAAAGCAGTTCTCAGTTTTGTCTCTATGATTTGTTTCCGCTTCAAGTACCCCTAAGCAGTGACTGTGGAAAAGCACTTTCATTGAGAGGGGTTGCCAAGCTTCCAAGAAATTACCAGTTTCCGAAATACCAGCAAATATCTTTTTCACCCAATCTGGATGATACTTGGTGGTAATGATCAGTACTCAAATCCCACTTGGCTCACCAAATTTTGTTCTTCTAGGTTGAAGTGTTCTTCTACGTTAGCAGTTTTTCTGTTTAGGTTTCACTCTGTTCTCTCGTATATAGATAGATGAATTTGCAACTCGAAATCCAACATGTTTTGTAGTGGCTCTTTGATACTTGACAAAATAAAGGCATTCTCAGTTTTGTCTTTATGGTTTGTTTCCGCTTCAAGTAGCCCTAGGCACAGATGGTGGAAAAGCACTTTCATTGAGAGGGGTTGCCAAGCTTCCAAGAAATTACCAGTTTCCGATATACCAGCAAATATTTTTTCACCCAATCTTGATGATACTTCTTGGTAATGATCGGTACACAAATCCCACTTGACTCACCAAATTTTGTTCTTCTAGGTTGATGCGTTCGTTTTCAGTAGCAATTTTTATTTTTAGGTTTCACTCTGTTCTCTCCTATATAGATAGATGAATTTGGAACTCTAAATCCAACATGGTTTGTAGTAGCTCTTTGTAGCTTGACAAAATAAAGGAGTTCTCAGTTTTCTCTGTATGGTTTGTTTCCTCTTCAAGTAGCCCTGGCACAGACTGTGGAAGATCACTTTCATTAAGAGGGGTTGCCAAGCTGCTATGAAATAACGAGTTTCCGAAATACCAGCAAATATTTTTTCTCCCAATCTTGATGATACTTGGTGGTGAAGATCAGTACTCAAATCCCACTTGGCTCACCAAATTTTGTTCTTCTAGGTTGAAGCGTTCTTCTACATTAGCAGTTTTTATGTTTTGGTTTCACTCTGTTCTCTCGTATATAGATAGATGAATTTGCACCTCGAAATCCAACATGTTTTGTAGTGGCTCTTTGAAACTTGACAAAATAAAGGAGTTCTCAGTTTTGTCTTTATGGTTTGTTTCCGCTTCAAATAGCCCTAGGCACAGATGGTGGAAAAGCACTTTCATTGAGAGGGGTTGCCAAGCTTCCAAGAAATTACCAGTTTCCGATATACCAGCAAATATTTTTTCATCCAATCTTGATGATACTCTTTGGTAATGATCGGTACACAAATCACACTTGACTCACCAAATTTTGTTCTTCTAGGTTGATGTGTTCATTTTCAGTAGCAGTTTTTATTTTTAGGTTTCACTCTGTTCTCTCCTGTATAGATAGATGAGTTTGGAACTCTAAATCCAACATGGTTTGTAGTAGCTCCTTGAAACTGGACAAAACAAAGGATTCTCCGTTTTGTCTTTATGGTTTGTTTCCTCTTCAAGTAGCCCTGGCACAGACTGTGGAAAAGCACTTTCATTGAGAGGGGTTGCTAAGCTTCCAAGAAATTATGAGTTTCCGAAATACCAGCAAATATTTTTTCACCCAATCTTGATGATACTTGGTGGTAATGATCGGTACACAAGTCACACTTGACTCACCAAACTTTGTTCTTCTAAGTTGAAGCGTTCGTTTACAGTAGCAGTTTTTACTTTTAGGTTTCACTCTGTTCTCTCCTATATAAATAGATGAATTTGAAACTCTAAATCCAACAAGGTTTGTAGTAGCTCTTTGAAACTTGAAAAAATAAAGGAGTTCTCAGTTTTGTCTCGATGATTAGTTTCCGCTTCAAGTAGCCTTAAGCAGAGACTGTGGAAAACCACTTTCATTGAGAAGGGTTCCCAAGCTTCCAAGAAATTACGATGTTTCCGAAATAGCAGGAAATATTTTTTCACCCAATCTTGATGATACTTCGTGGTAATGATCAGTACACAAATCCCACTTGGCTCACAAAATTTTGTTCATCTAGGTTGAAGCGTTCATCTACAGTAGCAGTTTTTATATTTAGGTTTCACTCTGTTCTCTCCTATATAGATGGATGAATTTCTAACTCTAAGTCCAACATTGTTTGTAGTAGCTCCTTGAAACTGGACAAAATAAAGGAGTTCTCAGTTTTTTCTCTATGGTTTGTTTCCTCTTCAAGTAGCCCTGGCACAGACTGTGGAAAAGCACTTTCATTGAGAGGGGTTGCTCAGCTTCCAAGAAATTACAAGTTTCCGAAATACCAGCAAATATTTTTTCACCCAATCTTGATGATACTTGGTGGTAATGATCGGTACACAAGTCGCACTTGACTCACCAAACTTTGTTCTTCTAGGTTGATGCGTTCGTTTTCAGTAGCAGTTTTATTTTTAGGTTTCACTCTGTTCTCTCCTGTATAGATAGATGAATTTGGAACTCTAAATCCAACATGGGTTGTAGTAGCTCTTTGAAACTTGAGAAAAGAAAGGAGTTCTCAGTTTTTTCTCTATGGTTTGTTTTTTCTTCAAGTAGCCCTGGCACAGACTGTGGAAGAGCACTTTCATTGAGAGGGGTTGCAAAGCTTCTAAGAAATAACGAATTTCTGAAATACCAGCAAATATTTTTTCTCCCAATCTTGATGATACTTGGTGGTGAAGATCGGTACACAAATCCCACTTAGCTCACCAAATTTTGTTCTTCTAGGTTGATGCGTTCGTTTTCAGTAGCAGTTTTATTTTTAGGTTTCACTCTGTTCTCTCCTGTATAGATAGATGAATTTGGAACTCTAAATCCAATATGGTTTGTAGTAGCTCTTTGAAACTTGACAAAATAAAGGAGTTCTCCGTTTTGTCTCTATGATTTGTTTCCACTTCAAGTAGCCCTAAGCAGAGACTCTGGAAAAGCACTTTCATTGAGAGGGGTTGTCAAGCTTCTAAGAAATAAATAACGAGTTTCCGAAATACCAGCAAATATTTTTTCACCCAATCTTGATGATACTTGGTGGTAAGGACAAGTACACAAATCCCACTTGGCTCACCAAATTCTGTTCTTCTAGGTTGAAGCATTCGTCTACAGTAGCAGTTTTTATTCTTAGGTTTTACTCTGTTCTCTCCTATATAGATAGATGAATTTGGAACTCTAAAACCAACATGGTTTGTAGTAGCTCTTTGAAACTTGACAAAATAAAGGAGTTCTCAGTTTTGTCTGTATGATTTGTTTCCACTTCACATAGCCCTAAGCAGAGACTGTGGAAAAGCACTTTCATTGAGAGGGGTTGCCAAGCTTCCAAGAAATTACCAGTTTCCGAAATACCAGCAAATATTTTTTCACCCAATCTTGATGATACGTGGTGGTAATGACAACTCCACACATCCCACTTGGCTCACCAAATTTTGTTCTTCTAGGTTGAAGAGTTCGTTTACAGTAGCAGTTTTTATCTTTAGGTTTCACTTTCTTCTCTCCTATATAGATAGATGATTTTTTTAACTCTAAATCTAACATGGTTTGTAGTAGCTCTTTGAAACTTGACAAAATAAAGGAGTTCTCAGTTTTGTCTCTATGATTTGTTTCCGCTTCAAGTAGCCCTAAGCAGTGACTGTGGAAATGCACTTTCATTGAGAGGGGTTGCCAAGCTTCCAAGAAATTACGAGTTTTCGAAATACCAGCAAATACTTTTTCACCCAATCTTGATGATACGTGGTGGTAATGACAACTCCACACATCCCACTTGGCTCAATAAATTTTGTTTTTCTAGGTTGAAGCGTTCATCTACAGTAGCAGTTTATATATTTAGGTTTTACTCTGTTCTCTCCTATATAGATAGATGAATTTGGAACTCTAAATCCTACATGGTTTGTAGTAGCTCTTTGAAACTTTACAAAAGAAAGGAGTTCTCAGTTTTGTCTCTATGGTTTGTTTCCTCTTCAATTAGCCCTAGGCACCAACGGTTGAAAAGCACTTTCATTGACAGAAATTGCCAAGCTTCTAAGAAATAACGAGTTTCCGAAATACCAGCAAATATTTCTTCACCCAATCTTGATGATACTTGGAGGTAATGATCAGTACACAAATCCCACTTGGCTCACCAAATTTTGTTCTTCCAAGTTGATGCGTTCGTTTTCAGTAGCAGTTTTTAATTTTAGGTTTCACTCTGTTCTCTGCCATATAGATAGATGAATTTGGAACTCTAAATCCAACATGGTTTGTAGTGGCTCTTTGAAACTTGACAAAATAAAGCAGTTCTCAGTTTTGACTCTATGGTTTGTTTCCTCTTCAAGTAGCCCTAGGCACAGACGGTGGTAAAGCACTTTCATTGAGAGGGGTTGCCAAGCTTCCAAGAAATTATGAGTTTCCGAAATACCAGCAAATATTTTTTCACCCAATCTTGATGATACGTGGTGGTAATGCCAACTCCACACATCCCACTTGGCTCACCAAATTTTCTTCTTCTAGGTTGAAGCGTTCGTTTACAGTAGCAGTTTTAATTCTTAGGTTTCACTCTGTTCTCTCCTATATAGATAGATGAATTTGGAACACTAAATCCAACATGGTTTGTAGTAGCTCTTTGAAACTTGACAAAATAAAGGAGTTCTCAGTTTTGTCTCTATGATTTGTTTCCGCTTCAAGTAGCCCTAAGCAGTGACTGTGGAAAAGCACTTTCATTGAGAGGGGTTGCCAAGCTTCCAAGAAATTACCAGTTTCCGAAATACCAGCAAATATTTTTTCACGCAATCTGGATGATACTTGGTGGTAATGATCAGTACTCAAATCCCACTTGGCTCACCAAATTTTGTTCTTCTAGGTTGAAGCGTTCTTCTACATTAGCAGTTTTTCTGTTTAGGTTTCACTCTGTTCTCTCGTATATAGATAGATGAATTTGCAACTCGAAATCCAACATGTTTTGTAGTGGCTCTTTGAAACTTGACAAAATAAAGGAGTTCTCAGTTTTGTCTTTATGGTTTGTTTCCGCTTTAAGTAGCCCTAGGCACAGATGGTGGAAAAGCACTTTCATTGAGAGGGGTTGCCATGCTTCCAAGAAATTACCAGTTTCCTATATACCAGCAAATATTTTTTCACCCAATCTTGATGATACTTCTTGGTAATGATCGGTACACAAATCCCACTTGACTCACCAAATTTTGTTCTTCTAGGTTGATGCGTTCGTTTTCAGTAGCAGTTTTTATTTTTAGATTTCACTCTGTTCTCTCCAATATCGATAGATGAATTTGGAACTCTAAATCCAACATGGTTTGTAGTAGCTCTTTGTAGCTTGACAAAATAAAGGAGTTCTCAGTTTTCTCTCTATGGTTTGTTTCCTCTTCAAGTAGCCATGGCACAGACTGTGGAAGAGCACTTTCATTGAGAGGGGTTGCCAAGCTGCTAAGAAATAACGAGTTTCCGAAATACCAGCAAATATTTTTTCTCCCAATCTTGATGATACTTGGTGGTGAAGATCGGTACACAAATCCCACTTGGCTCACCAAATTTTGTTCTTCTAGGTTGAAGCGTTCGTCTACAGTAGCAGTTTTTGTATTTAGGTTTCACTCTGTTCTCTCTTATATAGATAGATGTATTTGGAACTCTAAATCCAATATGGTTTGTAGTAGCTCTTTGAAACTTGACAAAATTAATGAGTTCTCAGTTTTGTCTCTATTGTTTGTTTCCGCTTCATGTAGCCCTAAGCAGAGACTGTGGAAAAGCACTTTCATTGAGAGGGGTTGCCAAGCTTCCAAGAAATTACGAGATTCCAAAATAACAGCAAATATTTTTTCACCCAATCTTGATGATACGTGGTGGTAATGACAACTCCACACATCCCACTTGGCTCACCAAATTTTCTTCTTCTAGGTAGAAGCGTTCGTCTACTGTAGCAGTTTTTATATTTAGATTTCCCTCTGTTCTCTAATATATAGATAGATAAATTTGGAACTCTAAATCCAACATGGTTTGCAGGAGCTCTTTGAAACTTGACAAAATAAAGAAGTTCTCAGTTTTGTCTCTATGGTTTGTTTCCTCTTCAAGTAGCCCTAGGCACAGACGGTGTTAAAGCACATTCATTGAGAGGGGTTGCCAAGCTTCTAAGAAATAATGAGTTTCCGAAATACCAGCTAATATTTTTTCTCCCAATCTTGATGATACTTGGTGGTGAAGATCAGTACTCAAATCCCACTTGGCTCACCAAATTTTTTTCTTCTAGGTTGAAGCGTTCTTCTACATTAGCAGTTTTTATGTTTAGGTTTCACTCTGTTCTCTCCTATATAGATAGATGAATTTGGAACTCTAAATCCAACATGGTTTGAAGTAGCTCTTTGAAACTTGACAAAATAAAGGAGTTCTCCGTTTTCTCTCTATGGTTTGTTTCCTCTTCAAGTAGCCCTGGCACAGACTGTGGAATAGCACTTTCATTGAGAGGGGTTGCCAAGCTTCTAAGAAATAACGAGCTTCCGAAATACCAGCAAATATTTTTTCACCCAATCTTGATGATTCTTGGTGGTGAAGATCGGTACACAAATCCCACTTGGCTCACCAAATTTTGTTCTTCTAGGTTGAAGCGTCCGTGTACAGTAGCAGTTTTTTTATTTAGGTTTCACTGTGTTCTCTATTATATAGATAGATGAATTTGGAACTCTAAATCCAATATGGTTTGTAGTAGCTCTTTGAAACTTGACAAAAAAAGGAGTTCTCACTTTTGTCTCTATGATTTGTTTCCGCTTCAAGTAGCCCTATGCAGAGACTGTGGAAAAGCACTTTATTGAGAGGGGTTGCCAAGCTTCCAAGAAATTACGAGTTTCCGAAATACCAGCAAATATTTTTTCACCCAATCTTGATGATATGGGGTGGTAATGACAAGTCCACACATCCCACTTGGCTCACCAAATTTTGTTCTTCTAGGTTGAAGCGTTCATCTACAGTAGAAGTTTATATATTTAGGTTTCACTCTGTTCTCTGCTATATAGGTAGATGAATTTGGAACTCTAAATCCAACATGATTTGTAGTAGCTCTTTGAAACTTGACAAAAGAAAGGAGTTCTCAGTTTTGTCTCTATGGTTTGTTTCCTCTTCAAGTAACCCTTGGCACCGACGGTAGAAAAGGACTTTCATTGAGAGGGGTTTCCAAGCTTCAAAGAAATAACGAGTTTCCAAAATACCAGCAAATATTTTTTCACCAACTGTTGATGATACTTGGTGGTAATTATCAGTACACAAAACCCACTTGGCTCACCAAATTTTGTTTTTCTAGATTGAAGCGTTCGTCTACAGTAGCAGTTTTTATATTTAGGTTTCACTCTGTTCTCTCCTATATAGATAGATGAATTTGCAACTGTAAATCCAACATGGTTTGTAGTAGCTCTTTGAAACTTGAGAAAATAAAGGAGTTCTCAGTTTTGTCTCCATGGTTTGTTTCCTCTTCAAGTAGCCCTGGCACAGACTGTGGAAAAGCACTTTCATTGAGAGGGGTTGCCAAGCTTCTAAGAAATAACGAGTTTCCGAAATACCAGCAAATATTTTTTCACCCAATCTTGATGATACTTGGTGGTAATGACAAGTACAAAAATCCCAATTGGCTCACCAAATTCTGTTCTTCTAGGATGAAGCATTTGTCTACACTAGCAGTTTTTATTCTTAGGTTTTACTCTCTTCTCTCCTATATAGATAGATGAATTTGGAACTCTAAAACCAACATGGTTTGTAGTAGCTCTTTGAAACTTGACAAAATAAAGGAGTTCTCAGTTTTGTCTCTATGATTTGTTTCCGCATCACATAGCCCTAAGCAGAGACTGTGGAAAAGCACTTTCCTTGAGAGGGGTTGCCAAGCTTCCAAGAAATTACCAGTTTCCGAAATACCAGCAAATATTTTTTCACCCAATCTTGGTGATACTTGGTGGTAATGACAGGTACACAAATCCCACTTGGCTCACCAAATTTTGTTCTTCTAGGTTGAAGCATTCGTCTACAGTAGCAGTTTTTATTCTTAGGTTTCACTCTGTTCTCTCCTATATAGATAGATGAATTTGGAACTCTAAATCCAATATGGTTTGTAGTAGCTCTTTGAAACTTGACAAAATAAAGGAGTTCTCAGTTTTTTCTCTATGATTTTTTTCCGTTTCAAGTAGCCCTAAGCAGAGATTGTGGAAAAGCACTTTCATTGAGAGGGGTTGCCAAGCTTCCAAGAAATTACGAGTTTCCAAAATACCAGCAAATATTTTTTCACCCAATCTTGATGATACGTGGTGGTGAAGATCGGTACACAAATTCCACTTGGCTCACCAAATTTTGTTTTTCTAGGTTGATTCGTTCGTCTACAGTAGCAGTTTTTATATTTAGGTTTCAGTCTGTTCTCTCCTATATAGATAGATGAATTTAGAACTCTAAATCCAATATGATTTGTAGTAGCTCTTTGAAACTTGACAAAATAAAGGAGTTCTCAGTTTTTTCTCTACGATTTGTTTCCGTTTCAAGTAGCCCTAAGCAGAGACTGTGGAAAAGCACTTTCATTGAGAGGGGTTGCCAAGCTTCCAAGAAATTACGAGTTTCCGAAATACCAGCAAATATTTTTTCACCCAATCTTGATGATACTTGGTGGTAATGATCAGTACACAAATCCCACTTGGCTCACCAAATTTTGTTCTTCTAGGTTGAAGCGTTCTTCTAGAGTAGCCTTTTTTTATGTTTAGGTTTCACTCTTTTCTCTCGTATATAGATAGATGAATTTGGAACTCTAAATCCAACATAGTTTGTAGTGGCTCTTTGAAACTTGACAAAATAAAGGAGTTCTCAGTTTTCTCTCTATGTTTTGTTTCCTCTTAAACTAGACCTAGGCACAGACGGTGGAAAAGCACTTTCCTTGAGAGGGGTTGCCAAGCTTCCAAGAAATTACCAGTTTCCGAAATACCAGCAAATATTTTTTCACCCAATCTTGATGATACTTGGTGGTAATGATCAGTACACAAATCCCACTTGACTCACCAAATTTTGTTCTTCTAGGTTGAAGCGTTCATCTACAGTAGCAGTTTTTATATTTAGGTTTCACTCTGTTCTCTGCTATACAGATAGATGAATTTGGAACTCTAAAACCAACATGGTTTGTAGTAGCTCTTTGAAACTTGCCAAAATAAAGGAGTCTCAGTTTTGTCTCTATGATTTGTTTCCGCTCCATATAGCCCTAAGCAGAGACTGCGGGAAAGCACTTTCATTGAAAGTCTTGCCAAGCTTCCAAGAAATTACGAGTTTCTGAAATACCAGCAAACATTTTTTCACCCAATGTTGTTGATACGTGGTGGTAATGACAAGGACACAGATCCCACTTGGCTCACCAAATTTTGTTCTTCTAGGTTGAAGCGTTCATTTACAGTAGCAGTTTTTATTTTTAGGTTTCACTCTTTTCTCTCCTATATAAATGATGAATTTGGAACTCTAAATCCAACATGGTTTGTAGTAGCTCTTTGAAACTTGACAAAATAAAAGAGTTGTCAGTTTTTTCTCTATGGTTTGTTTTTTCTTCAAGTAGCCCTAGGCACAGATGGTGGAAAAGCACTTTCATTGAGAAGGATTGCCAGCTTCCAAGAAATTATGATGTTTCCGAAATAGCAGCAAATATTTTTTCACCCAATCTTGATGATACTTGGTGGTAATGATCAGTACACACATCCCACGTGGCTCAAACATTTTGTTCTTCTAGGTTGAAGCGTTCATCTACAGTAGCAGTTTTTATATACAGGTTTCACTCTGTTCTCTGCTATATAGGTAGATGAATTTGGAACTCTAAATCCAACATGATTTGTAGTAGCTCTTTGAAACTTGACAAAAGAAAGGAGTTCTCAGTTTTGTCTCTATGGTTTGTTTCATCTTCAATTAGCCCTAGGCACCTATGGTGGAAAAGGACTTTTATTGAGAGGGGTTGCCAAGCTTCTAAGAAATCACGAGTTTCCAAAATACCAGCAAATATTTTTTCACCCAATTTTGATGATACTTAGTGGTAATTATCAGTACACCAACCCACTTGGCTCACCAAATTTTGTTTTTCTAGATTGAAGCGTTCGTCTACAGTAGCAGTTTTTATATTTAGATTTCACTCTGTTCTCTCATATATAGATAGATGAATTTGGAACTCTAAATCCAATATGGTTTGTAGTAGCTCTTTGAAACATGACAAAATAAAGGTGTTCTCAGTTTTTTCTCTATGATTTGTTTCCGTTTCAAGTAGCCCTAAGCAGAGACTGTGGAAAAGCACTTTCATTGAGAGGGTTTGCCAAGCTTCCAAGAAATTACGAGTTTCCGAAATACCAGCAAATATTTTTTTCACCCAATCTTGATAAAACGTGGTGGTAATGATCAGTACACAAAATCCACTTGGCTCACCAAATTTTGTTCTTCTAAGTTGAAGCGTTTTTCTACAGTAGCAGTTTTTATATTTAGGTTTCACTCTGTTCTCTCCTATATAGATAGATTAATTTGGAACTCTAAATCCTACATGGTTTGTAGTAGCTCTTTGAAACTTGACAAAATAAAGGAGTTTTCAGATTTGTTTCTATGGATTGTTTCCTTTTTAAGTAGCCCTATGCACTGACTGGGGAAACGCACTTTCATTGAGAGGGGTTGCCAAGCTTCCAAGAAATTACGAGTTTCTGAAATACCAGCAAATATTTTTTTCACCCAATGTTGATGATACTTGGTGGTAATGATCAGTACACAAAACCCACTTGGCTCACCAAATTTTGTTCTTCTAGGTTGAAGCGTTCTTCTATAGTAGCCTTTTTTTATGTTTAGGTTTCACTCTGTTCTCTCGTATATAGATAGATGAATTGGGAACTCTAAATCCAACATGGTTGTAGTGGCTCTTTGAAACTTGACAAAATAAAGGAGTTCTCAGTTTTTTCTCTAAGATTTGTTTCCTCTTCAAATAGCCCTAGGCACAGACGGTGGAAAAGCAATTTCATTGAGAGGGGTTGCCAAGCTTCCAAGAAATTACCAGGTTCCGAAATACCAGCAAATATTTTTTCACCCAACCTTGATGATACTTGGTGGTAATGATCAGTACACAAATCCCACTTGGCTCACCAAATTTTGTTCTTCTAGGTTGAAGCGTTCTTCTAGAGTAGCCTTTTTTTATGTTTAGGTTTCACTCTGTTCTCTCGTATATAGATAGATGAATTTGGAACTCTAAATCCAACATGGTTTGTAGTGGCTCTTTGAAACTTGACAAAATAAAGGAGTTCTCAGTTTCGTCTCTATGGTTTGTTTCCTCTTTAATAGCCCTAAGCGCAGACTGTGGAAAAGCACTTTCATTGAGAGGGGTTGCCAAGCTTCCAAGAAATTACGAGTTTCCGAAATACAAGCAAATATTTTTTCACCCAATCTTGATGATACATGGTGGTAAGGACAAGTACACAATTCCCACTTGGCTCACCAAATTCTGTTCCTCTACGTTGAAGCATTCGTCTACAGTAGCAGTTTTTATTTTTAGGTTTCACTCTGTTCTCTCTTATAGAGATAGATGAATTTGGAACTCTAAATCCAACATGATTTGTAGTAGCTCTTTGAAACTTGACAAAATAAAGGAGTTCTTAGTTTTGTCTCTATGGTTTGTTTGTTCTTCAAGTAGCCCTATGCACAGACAGTGGAAAAGCACTTTCATTGAGAGGGATTGCAAAGTTCCAAGAAATTATGATGTTTCCGAAATAGCAGCAAATATTTTTTCACCCAATCTTGATGATACTTGGTGGTAATGATCAGTACACAAAACACACTTGGCTCACAAATTTTGTTCTTCTAGATTGAAGCGTTCGTCTACAGTAGCAGTTTTTATATTTAGGTTTCACTCTGTTCTCTCCTATATAGATAGATGAATTTGGCACTCTAATTCCAACGTGGTTTGTAGTAGCTCTTTGAAACTTGGCAAAAAAAAGGAGCTCTCAGTTTTGTTTCTATGGTTTGTTTCCTCTTCAAGTAGTCCTAGGCACAGACTTTGGAAAAGCACTTTTATTGAGTGGTGTAGCCAAGCTTCTAAGAAATAATGAGTTTCCGAAATACCAGCAAATAATTTTTTTTCACAATCTTGATAACACTTGGTGGTAATGATCAGTATACAAATCCCACCTGGCTCACCAGATTTTGTTCTTCTAAGTTGAAGTGTTCGTCTACAGTAGCAGTTTTTATATTTAGGTTTCACTCTGTCTCTCCTATATAGATAGATGAATTTGGAATTCTAAATCCAATATGGTTTGTAATAGCTCTTTGAAACTTGAAAATTAAAGGAGTTCTCAGTTTTGTCTCTATGATTTTTTTCCGCTTCATGAATCCCTAAGCAGGGACTGTAGAAACGCACTTTCATTGAAAGGGGTTGCCAACCTACCAAGAAATTACGAGTTTCCAAAATACCAGCAAATATTTTTTCACCCAATCTTGATGATACGTGGTGGTGAAGATCGGTACACAAATCCCACTTGGCTCACCAAATTTTGTTCTTCTAGGTTGAAGCGTTCGTCTACAGTAGCAGTTTTCATATTTAGGTTTCAATCTGTTCTCTCCTATATAGATAGATGAATTTGGAACTCTAAATCCAATATGGTTTGTAGTAGGTCTTTGAAACTTGACAAAATAATGGAGTTCTCAGTTTTTTCTCTGTGATTTGTTTCCGTTTCAAGTAGCCCTAAGCACAAACTGTGGAAAAGCACTTTCATTGGGAGGAGTTGCCAATCTTCCAAATAATTACGAGTTTCCGAATACCAGCAAATATTTTTTCACCCAATCTTGATGATACGTGGTGGTTTTGACAAGTCCACAAATCCCACTTGGCTCACCAAATTTTGTTCTTCTAGGTTGAAGCCTTCGTTTACAGTAGCAGTTTTTATTTTTATGTTTCACTCTGTTCTCTCCTATATAGATAGATGAATTTGTAACTCTAAATCCAACATGGATTGTAGTAGCTCTTTGAAACTTGACAAAATAAAGGAGTTCTCAGTTTTTTCTATATGATTTGTTTCCACTTCAAGTAGCCCTAAGCACAGACTGTGGAAAAGCACTTTCATTGAGAGGGGTTGCCAAGCTTCCAAGAAATTACGAGTTTCCGAAATAACAGCAAATATTTTTTAACCCAATCTTGATGATACGTGGTGGTTTTGACTAGTCCACAAATCCCACTTGGCTCACCAAATTTTGTTCTTCTAGGTTGAAGCGTTCGTTTACAATAGCAGTTTTTATTTTTAGGTTTCACTCTGTTCTCTCTTATAGATAGATTAATTTGAACTCTAAATCCTACATGGTTTGTAGTAGCTCTTTGAAACTTGACAAAAAAAAGGAGGTCTCAGTTTTGTCTCTATGGATTGTTTCCTCTTTAAGTAGCCCTAGGCACTGACTGTGGAAAAGCACTTTCATTGAGAGGGGTTGCCAAGCTTCCAAAAATTACGAGTTTCTGAAATACCAGCAAATATTGTTTTAACCCAATGTTGATGATACTTGGTGGTAATAATCAGTACACAAAACCCACTTGGCTAACCAAATTTTGTTCTTCCAGGTTGAAGCGTTCGTCTACAGTAGCAGTTTATATGTTTAGGTTTCACTCTGTTCTCTGCTATATAGATAGATGAATTTGGAACTCTAAATCCAACATGGTTTGTAGTAGCTCTTTGAAACTTGACAAAATAAAGGAGTTCTCAGTTTTTTCTCTATGGTTTGTTTCCTCCTCAATTAGCCCTAGGCACCGACGGTGGAAAAGCACTTTCATTGAGAGGGGTTGCCTAGCTTCTTAGAAATAACGAGTTTCCGAAATACCAGCAATTATTTTTTCACCCAATGTTGATGATACTTGCTGGTAATGATCAGTCCACAAAACCCACTTGGCTCACCAAATCTTGTTCTTCTAGTTTGAAGCATTCTTTTACAGTAGCCGTTTTTACTTTAGGTTTCACTCTTTTCTCTCCTACATAGATAGATGAATGCGGAACTCTAAATCCTACATGGTTTGTAGTAGCTCTTTGAAACTTGACAAAATAAAGGAGGTCTCAGTTTTGTCTCTATGGATTGTTTCCTCTTTAAGTAGCCCTAGGCACTGACTGTGGAAAAGCACTTTCATTGAGAGGGGTTGCCAAGCTTCCAAGAAATTACGAGTTTCCGAAATACCAGCAAATATTCTTTTCACCCAATGTTGATGATACTTGGGGGTAATTATCAGAACAAAAACCACTTGGCTCACCAAATTTTGTTCTTCCAGGTTGAAGCGTTCGTCTACAGTAGCAGATTATATGTTTAGGTTTCACTCTGTTCTCTGCTATATAGATAGATGAATTTGGAACTCTAAATTTAAAAAAGTTTGTAGTGGCTCTTTGATACCTGACAAAATATAGGAGTTCTCAGTTTTGTCTCTATGGTTTGTTTCCTCTTCAAGTAGCCCTAAGCAGAGACTGTGGAAAAGCACTTTCATTGAGAGGGGTTGCCAAGCTTCCAAGAAATTACGAGTTTCCAAAATACCAGCAAATATTTTTTCACCAAATCTTGATGATACATGGTGGTAATGACAAGTCCACAAATCCCACTTGGCTCACGAAATTTTGTTCTTCTAAGTTGAAGCGTTCGTTTACAGTAGCAGTTTCTACTTTTAGGTTTCACTCTGTTCTCTCCTATATATATAGATGAATTTGGAACTCTAAATCCAACATGGTTTGTAGTAGCTCTTTGAAACTTGACAAAATAAAGGAGTCCTCAGTTTTGTCTCTATGATTTGTTTCCGCTTAAAGTAGCCTTAAGCAGAGACTGTGGAAAAGCACTTTCATTGAGAGGGGTTGCCTAGCTTCCAAGAAATTACGAAGTTTCCGAAATAGCAGCAAATATTTTTTCACCCAATCTTGATGATACTTGGTGGTAATGATCAGTACACAAATCCCACTTCGCTCAAAAAATTTTGTTCTTCTAGGTTGAAGCGTTCATCTACAGTAGCAGTTTTTATATTTTTTTTCACTCTGTTCTCTTCTATATAGATAGATGAATTTGGAACTCTAAATCCAACATGATTTGTAGTAGCTCTTTGAAACTTGACAAAAGAAAGGAGTTTTCAGTTTTGTCTCTATGGTTTGTTTCCTCTTCAAGTAGCCCTAGGCACAGACTGTGGAAAAGCACTTTCTTTGAGAGCGGTTGCCAAGCTTCTAAGAAATAACGAGTTTCCGAAATATCAGCAAATATTTTTCACCCAATCTTGATGATACTTGGTGGTAAGTACAGGTACACAAATCCCACTTGGCTCACCGAATTTTGTTCTTCTAAGTTGAAGCATTCGTCTACAGTAGCAGTTTTTACTTTTAGGTTTTACTCTGTTCTCTCCCATATAGATAGATGAATTTGGAACTCTAAATCCAACATGGTTTGTAGTAGCTCTTTGACACTTGATAAAATAAAGGAGTTCTCAGTTTTTTCTCTATGGTTTGTTTCCTCTTCAAGTAGCCCTAAGCAGAGACTGTGGAAAAGCACTTTCATTGAGAGGGGTTGCCAAGCTTCCAAGAAATTACGAGTTTCCGAAATACCAGCAAATATTTTTTCACCCAATCTTGATGATACGTGGTGGTAATGACAAGTCCACAAATCCCACTTGGCTCACCAAATTTTGTTCTTCTAGGTTGAAGCGTTCGTTTACAGTAGCAGTTTTTATTTTTAGGTTTCACTCTGTTCTTTCCTATATAGATAGATGAATTTGGAACTCTAAATCCAACATGGTTTGTAGTAGCTCTTTGAAACTTGATAAAATAAAGGAGTTCTCAGTTTTGTCTCTATGATTTGTTTCCGCTTCAAGTAGCCCTAAGCAGAGACTGTGGAAAAGCACTTTGATTGAGAGGGGTTGCCAAGCTTCCAAGAAATTACGAGTTTCCGAAATACCAGCAAATATTTTGTCACCCAATCTTGATGATACATGGTGTTAATGACAAGTCCAAATCCGACTTTGCTCACCAAATTTTGTTCTTCTAAGTTGAAGCTTTCGTTTTCAGTAGCAGTTTTTTTTTTTTTAGGTTTCACTCTGTTCTCTCCTATATAGATAGATGAATTTGGAACTCTAAATCCAACATGGTTTGTAGTAGCTCTTTGAAACTTGACAAAATAAAGGAGTTCTCAGTTTTGTCTCTATGGTTTGTTTCCTCTTCAATTAGCCCTAGGCACCCACGGTGGAAAAGCACTTTCATTGAGAGGGGTTGCCAAGCTTCTAAGAAATAACGAGTTTCCGAAATACCAGCAATTATTTTTTCACCCAATGTTGATGATACTTGGTGGTAATGATCAGTACACAAAACCCACTTGGCTCACCAAATCTTGTTCTTCTAGATTGAAGCGTTCGTCTACAGTAGCAGTTTTTATATTTAGGTTTCACTCTGTTCTCTCCTATATAGATAGATGAATTTGGAACTCTAAATCCAACATGGTTTGTAGTAGCTATTTGACACTTGACAAAACAAAGCAGTTCTCAGTTTTGTTTCTATGGTTTGTTTCCTCTTCAAGTAGTCCTAGGCACAGACTGTGGAAAAGCACTTTCCTTGAGTGGGGTTGCCAATCTTCCAAGAAATAACGAGTTTCCGAAATACCAACAAATATTTTTTCACCCAATCTTGATGATACTTGGTGGTAAATACAAGTACACAAATCCCACTTGGCTCACCGAATTTTGTTCTTTTAGGTTGAAGCATTCGTCTACAATAGCAGTTTTTATTTTTAGGTTTTACTCTGTTCTCTCCCATATAGATAGATGAATTTGGAACTCTAAATCCAATAGGGTTTGTAGTAGCTCTTTGAAACTTGACAAAATAAAGGAGTTCTCAGTTTTGTCTCTATGATTTGTTTCCGCTTCAAGTAGCACTAAGCAGAGACTGTGGAAAAGCACTTTCATTGAGAGGGGTTGCCAAGCTTCCAAAAAATTACGAGTTTCCGAAATACCAGCAAATATTTTTTCACCCAATCTTGATGATACGTGGTGGTAATGACAAGTCCAGAAATGCCACTTGGCTCACCAAATTTTGTTCTTCTAGGTTGAAGCGTTCGTTTACAGTAGCAGTTTTTATTTTTAGGTTTCACTCTGTTCTCTCCTATATTGTTAGATGAATTTGGAACTCTAAATCCAACATGGTTTGTAGTAGCTCTTTGAAACTTGACAAAATAAAGGAGGTCTCAGTTTTCTCTCTATGGATTGTTTCTTCTTTAAGTAGCAATAGGCACTGACTGTGGAAACGCACTTTCATTGAGAGGGGTTGCCAAGCTTCCAAGAAATTACGAGTTTCCGAAATACCAGCAAATATTTTTTACACCCAATGTTGATGATACGTGGTGGTAATGACAAGTCCACAAATCCCACGTGGCTAACCAAATTTTGTTCTTCTAAGTTGAAGCGTTCGTTTACAGTAGCAGTTTTTATTTTTTGGTTTCACTCTGTTCTCTCCTATATAGATAGATGAATTTGGAACTCTAAATCCAACATGTATTGTAGTAGCTCTTTGAAACTTGACAAAATAAAGGAGTTCTCAGTTTTATCTCTGTGATTTGTTTCCGCTTCAAGTAGCCTTAAGCAGTGACTGTGGCAAAGCACTTTCATTGAGAGGGGTTGCCAAGCTTCCAAGAAATACGATGTTTCCGAAATAGCAGCAAATATTTTTCACCCAATCTTGATGATACTTGGTGGTTATGATCAGTAAACAAGTCCCACTTGGCTCAAAAAATTTTGTTCTTCTAGGTTGAAGCGTTCATCTACAGTAGCAGTTTTTATATTTAGGTTTCACTCTGTTCTCTGCTATACAGATCGTGAATTTGGAACTCTAAATCCAACATGATTTGTAGTAGCTCTTTGACACTTGACAAAAGAAAGGAGTTCTCAGTTTTGTCTCTATGGTTTGTTTCCTCTTCAATTAGCCCTAGGCACCCACGGTGGAAAAGCACTTTCAATGAGAGGGGTTGCCAAGCTTCTAAGAAATAACGAGTTTCCGAAATACCAGCAATTATTTTTTCACAAAATGTTGATGATACTTGGTGGTAATGATCAGTACACAAAACCCACTTGGCTCACCAAATCTTGTTCTTCTAGATTGAAGCGTTCGTCTACAGTAGCAGTTTTTATATTTAGGTTTCACTCTGTTCTCTCCTATATAGATAGATGAATTTGGAACTCTAAATCCAACATGGTTTGTAGTAGCTATTTGACACTCGACAAAACAAAGCAGTTCTCAGTTTTGTTTCTATGGTTTGTTTCCTCTTCAAGTAGTCCTAGGCACAGACTGTGGAAAAGCACTTTCATAGAGAGGGATTGCCAATCTTCCAAGAAATAACGAGTTTCCGAAATACCAACAAATATTTTTTCACCCAATCTTGATGATACTTGGTGGTAAATACAAGTACACAAATCCCACTTGGCTCACCGAATTTTGTTCTTCTAGGTTGAAGCATTCGTCTACAATAGCAGTTTTTATTTTTAGGTTTTACTCTGTTCTCTTCCATATAGATAGATGAATTTGGAACTCTAAATCCAATATGGTTTGTAGTAGCTCTTTGAAACTTGAGAAAATAAAGGAGTTCTCAGTTTTGTCTCTATGATTTGTTTCCGCTTCAAGTAGCCCTAAGCAGAGACTGTGGAAAAGCACTTTCATTGAGAGGGGTTGCCAAGCTTCCAAAAAATTACGAGTTTCCAAATTACCAGCAAATATTTTTTCACCCAATCTTGATGGTACGAGGTGGTAATGACAAGTCCAGAAATCCCACTTGGCTCACCAAATTTTGTTCTTCTAGGTTGAAGCGTTCGTTTACAGTAGCAGTTTTTATTTTTAGGTTTCACTCTGTTCTCTCCTATATTGATAGATGAATTTGGAACTCTAAATCCAACATGGTTTGTAGTAGCTCTTTGAAACTTGACAAAATAAAGGAGGTCTCAGTTTTCTCTCTATGGATTGTTTCTTCTTTAAGTAGCCCTAGGCACTGACTGTGGAAACGCAATTTCATTGAGAGGGGTTGCCAAGCTTCCAAGAAATTACGAGTTTCCGAAATACCAGCAAATATTTTTTACACCCAATGTTGATGATACTTGGTGGAAATGATCAGTACACAAAACCCACTTGGCTCACCAAATTTTGTTCTTCCAGGTTGAAGCGTTCGTCTACAGTAGCAGTTTTTATGTTTAGGTTTCACTCTGTTCTCTGCTATATGGATAGATGAATTTGGAACTCTAAATGCAACATGGTTTGTAGTGGTTCTTTGAAACTTGACAAAATAAAGGAGTTCTCAGTTTTGTCTCTATGGTTTGTTTCCTCCTCAATTAGCCCTAAGCAGAGACTGTGGAAAAGCACTTTCATTGAGAGGGGTTTCCAAGCTTCTAAGAAATAACGAGTTTCCGAAACACCAGCAAATATTTTTTCTTCCAATGTTGATGATACTTGGTGGTAATGATCAGTACACAAAACCCAATTGGCTCACCAAATTTTGTTTTTCTAGATTGAAGCGTTCGTCTGCAGTAGCAGTTTTTATATTTAGGTTTCACTCTGTTCTCTCCTATATAGATAGATGAATTTGGAACTCTAAATCCAACATGGTTTGTAGTAGCTCTTTGACACTTGACAAAATAAAGGAGTTCTCAGTTTTGTTTCTATGGTTTGTTTCCACTTCAAGTAGTCCTAGGCACAGACTGTGGAAAAGCACTTTCATTGATTGGGGTTGCCAAGCATCTAAGAAATAACGAATTTCCGAAATACCAGCAAATATTTTTTCACCCAATCTTGATGATACTTGGTGGTAATGATCAGTACACAAATGCCACTTGGCTCACCAAACTTTGTTCTTCCCGGTTGAAGCGATCGTCTACAGTAGCAGTTTTTATTTTTAGGTTTCTCTGTGTTCTCTGCTATATACATTGATGAATTTGGAACTCTAAATGCAACATGGTTTGTAGTAGCTCTTTGAAACTTGACCAAATAAAAGAGTTCTCAGTTTTGTCTCTATGGTTTGTTTCCTCTTCAAGTAGCCCTAAGCAGAGACTGTGGAAAAGCACTTTCATTGAGAGGGGTTGCCAATCTTCCAAATAATTACGAGTTTCCGAAATACCAGCAAATATTTTTTCACCCAATCTTGATGATACGTGTGGTAATGACAAGTCCAAAAATCACACTTGGCTCACCATATTTTGTTCTTCTAGGTTGAAGCCTTCGTTTACAGTAGCACTTTTTATTTTTAGGTTTCACTCTGTTCTCTCCTATATAGATAGATGAATTTGGACTCTAAATCTAACATGGTTTGTAGTAGCTCTTTGAAACTTGACAAAATAAAGGAGTTCTCAGTTTTGTCTCTATGGTTTGTTTCCTCTTCCATTAGCCCTAGGCACCGACGGTGGAAAAGCACTTTCATTGAGAGGGGTTGCCAAGCTTTTAAGAAATAACGAGTTTCCGAAATACCAGCAATTATTTTTTCACCCAATGTTGATGATACTTGGTGGTAATGATCAGTACACAAAACCCACTTGGCTCACCAAATCTTGTTCTTCTAGATTGAAGCGTTCGTCCACAGTAGCAGTTATTATATTTAGGTTTCACTCTGTTCTCTCCTATATAGATAGATGAATTTGGAACTCTAAATCCAACATGGTTTGTAGTAGCTCTTTGACACTTAACAAAATAAAGGAGTTCTCAGTTTTGTTTCTATGGTTTGTTTCCTCTTCAAGTAGTCCTAGGCACAGACTGTGGAAAAGCACTTTCATTGATTGGGGTTGCCAAGCTTCTAAGAAATAATGAGTTTCCGAAATACCAGCAAATATTTTTTCATCCAATCTTGATGATACTTGGTGGTAATGATCAGTACACAAATCCCACTTGGCTCACCAAATTTTTTTCTTCTAGGTTGAAGCATTCGTTTACAGTAGCAGTTTTTATTTTAGGTTTCACTCTTTTCTCTCCTATATAGATAGATGAAAGTGGAACTCTAAATCCTACATGGTTTGTAGTAGCTATTTGAAACTTGACAAATAAAGGAGGTCTCAGTTTTGTCTCTATGGATTGTTTCCTCTTTAAGTAGCCCTAGGCACTGACTGTGGAAACGCACTTTCATTGAGAGGGGTTGCCAAGCTTCCAAGAAATTACGAGTTTCCGAAATACCAGCAAATATTTTTTTCACCCAATGTTGATGATACTTGGGGGTAATGATCGGTACCAAATCCCACTTGGCTCACCAAATTTTGTTCTTCCAGGTTGAAGCGTTCGTCTACAGTAGCAGTTTTTATATTTAGGTTTCACTTTGTTCTCTGCTATATAGATAGATGAATTTGGAACTCTAAATCCAACATGGTTTGTAGTGGCTCTTTGAAACCTGACAAAATAAAGGAGTTCTCAGTTTTGTCTCTATGCTTTGTTTCCTCTTCAAGTAGCCCTAGGCACAGACTGTGGAAAAGCACTTTCATTGAGAGGGGTTGCCAAGCTTCTAAGAAATAACGAGCTTCCGAAATACCAGCAAATATTTTTTCACCCAATCTTGATGATGCTTGGTGGTAAGTACAAGTGCACAAATCCCACTTGGCTCACCGAATTTTGTTCTTCTAGTTTGAAGCATTTGTCTACAATAGCAGTTTTTATTTTTAGGTTTTACTCTGTTCTCTCCCATATAGATAGATGAATTTGGAACTCTAAATCCAAAATGCTTTGTATTAGCTCTTTGAAACTTGACAAAATAAAGGAGTTTTTAGTTTTGTCTCTATGATTTGTTTCCGCTTCAAGTAGCCCTAAGCAGAGACTGTGGAAAAGCAATTTTATTGAGAGGGGTTGCCAAGCTTCCAAGAAATTACGAGTTTCTGAAATACCAGCAAATATTTTTTCACCCAATCTTGATGATACGTGGTGGTAATGACAAGTCCACAAATCCCACTGTGCTCACCAAATTTTGTTCTTCTAAGTTGAAGCGTTCGTTTACAGTAGCAGTTTTTATTTTTAGGTTTCACTCTGTTCTCTCCTATATAGATAGATGAATTTGGAACTCTAAATCCAACATGGTTTGTAGTAGCTCTTTGAAACTTGACAAAAGAAAGGAGTTCTCAGTTTTGTCTCTATGATTTGTTTCCGCTTCAAGTAGCCTTAAGCAGAGACTGTGGAAAAGCACTTTCATTGAGAGGGGTTGCCAAGCTTCTAAGAAATAACGAGTTTCCGAAATACCAGCAAATATTTTTTCACCCAATGTCGATGATACTTGGTGGTAATGATCAGTACACAATACCCAATTGGCTCACCAAATTTTGTTTTTCTAGATTGAAGCGTTCGTCTACAGTAGCAGTTTTTATATTTAGGTTTCACTCTGTTCTCTGCTATACAGATAGATGAATTTGGAACTCTAAATCCAACATGGTTTGTAGTAGCTCTTTGACACTTGACAAAAGAAAGGAGTTCTCAGTTTTGTTTCTTTGGTTTGTTTCCTCTTCAAGTAGTCCTAGGCACAGACTGTGGAAAAGCACTTTCATTGATTGGGGTTGCAAAGCTTCTAAGAAATAATGAATTTCCGAAATACCAGCAATTATTTTTTCACCCAATGTTGATGATACTTGGTGGTAATGACAAGTCCACAAATCCCACTTGGCTCACCAAATCTTGTTCTTCTAGATTGAAGCGTTCGTCTACAGTAGCAGTTTTTATATTTAGGTTTCACTCTGTTCTCTCCTATATAGATAGATGAATTTGGAACTCTAAATCCAACATGGGATGTAGTAGATCTTTGACCCTTGACAAAAGAAAGGAGTTCTCAGTTTTGTCTCTATGTTTTGTTTCCTCTTCAAGTAGTCCTAGGCACAGACTGTTGAAAAGCACTTTCATTGAGTGGGGTTGCCAAGCTTCTAAGAAATAACGAGTTTCCGAAATACCAGCAAATATTTTTTCACCCAATGTTGATGATACTTGGTGGTAATGATCAGTACACAAAACCCAATTGGCTCACCAAATTTTGTTTTTCTAGATTGAAGCGTTCGTCTACAGTAGCAGTTTTTATATTTAGGTTTCACTCTGTTCTCTCCTATATAGATATATGAATTTGGAACTCTAAATCCAACATGGTTTGTAGTAGCTCTTTGACACTTGATAAAATAAAGGAGTTCTCAGTTTTGTCTCTATGGTTTGTTTCCTCTTCAAGTAGCCCTAAGCAGAGACTGTGGAAAAGCACTTTCATTGAGAGGGGTTGCCAATCTTCCAAATAATTAAGAGTCTCTGAAATACGAGCAAATATTTTTTCTCCCAATCTTGATGATACGTGGTGGTAATGACAAGTCCACAATTCCCACTTGGCTCACCAAATTTTGTTCTTCTAGGTTGAAGCCTTCGTTTACAGTAGCAGTTTTTATATTTAGGGTTCACTCTGTTCTCTTCTATATAGATAGATGAATTTGGACTCTAAATCCAACATGGTTTGTAGTAGCTCTTTGAAACTTGACAAAATAAAGGAGTTCTCAGTTTTGTCTCTATGATTTGTTTCTGCTTCAAGTAGCCCTAAGCAGACACTGTGGAAAAGCACTTTCCTTGAGAGGGGTTGCCAAGCTTCCAAGAAATTACGAGTTTCCGAAATACCAGCAAATATTTTTTCACCCAATCTTGATGATACGTGGTGGAAATGACAAGTCCACAAATCCCACTTGGCTCACCAAATTTTGTTCTTCTAGGTTGAAGCCTTCGTTTACAGTAGCAGTTTTTATTTTTAGGTTTCACTCTGTTCTCTCCTATATAGAAAGATGAATTTGGAACTCTAAATCCAACATGGGATGTAGTAGATCTTTGACCCTTGACAAAAGAAAGGAGTTCTCAGTTTTGTCTCTATGTTTTGTTTCCTCTTCAAGTAGTCCTAGGCACAGACTGTTGAAAAGCACTTTCATTGAGTGGGGTTGCCAAGCTTCTAAGAAATAACGAGTTTCCGAAATACCAGCAAATATTTTTTCACCCAATGTTGATGATACTTGGTGGTAATGATCAGTACACAAAACCCAATTGGCTCACCAAATTTTGTTTTTCTAGAATGAAGCGTTCGTCTACAGTAGCAGTTTTTATATTTAGGTTTCACTCTGTTCTCTCCTATATAGATATATGAATTTGGAACTCTAAATCCAACATGGTTTGTAGTAGCTCTTTGACACTTGATAAAATAAAGGAGTTCTCAGTTTTGTCTCTATGGTTTGTTTCCTCTTCAAGTAGCCCTAAGCAGAGACTGTGGAAAAGCACTTTCATTGAGAGGGGTTGCCAATCTTCCAAATAATTACGAGTCTCTGAAATACGAGCAAATATTTTTTCTCCCAATCTTGATGATACGTGGTGGTAATGACAAGTCCACAATTCCCACTTGGCTCACCAAATTTTGTTCTTCTAGGTTGAAGCCTTCGTTTACAGTAGCAGTTTTTATATTTAGGGTTCACTCTGTTCTCTTCTATATAGATAGATGAATTTGGACTCTAAATCCAACATGGTTTGTAGTAGCTCTTTGAAACTTGACAAAATAAAGGAGTTCTCAGTTTTGTCTCTATGATTTGTTTCTGCTTCAAGTAGCCCTAAGCAGACACTGTGGAAAAGCACTTTCCTTGAGAGGGGTTGCCAAGCTTCCAAGAAATTACGAGTTTCCGAAATACCAGCAAATATTTTTTCACCCAATCTTGATGATACGTGGTGGTAATGACAAGTCCACAAATCCCACTTGGCTCACCAAATTTTGTTCTTCTAGGTTGAAGCCTTCGTTTACAGTAGCAGTTTTTATTTTTAGGTTTCACTCTGTTCTCTCCTATATAGATAGATGAATTTGGACTCTAAATCCAACATGGTTTGTAGTAGTTCTTTGAAACTTGACAAAAGAAAGGAGTTCTCAGTTTTGTCTTTATGGTTTGTTTCCTCTTCAATTAGCCCTAGGCACCGACGGTGGAAAAGCACTTTCATTGAAGGGGTTGCCAAACTTCTAAGAAATAACGAGTTTCCGAAATACCAGCAATTATTTTTCACCCAATGTTGATGATACTTGGTGGTAATAATCAGTACACAAAACCCACTTGGCTCACCAAATCTTGTTCTTCTAGATTGAAGCGTTCGTCTACAGTAGCAGTGTTTTATATTTAGGTTTCACTCTGTTCTCTCCTATATAGATAGATGAATTTGGAACTCTAAATCCAACATGGGTTGTAGTAGATCTTTGACACTTGACAAAAGAAAGGAGTTCTCAGTTTTGTTTCTATGGTTTGTTTCCTCTTCAAGTAGTCCTAGGCACAGACTGTGGAAAAGCATTTTCAATGAGTGGGTTTGCCAAGCTTCTAAGAAATAACGAGTTCCCGAAATACCAGCAAATATTTTTTCACCCAATCTTGATGATACTTGGTGGTAATGATCAGTACACAAATCCCACTTTGCTCACTAAATTTTTTTCTTCTAGTTTGAAGCATTCGTTTACCGTAGCAGATTTTATTTTAGGTTTCACTCTTTTCTCTTCTATATAGATAGATGAATGTGGAACTCTAAATCCTATATGGTTTGTAGTAGCTATTTGAAACTTGACAAAATAAAGGAGGTCTCAGTTTTGTCTCTATGGATTGTTTCCTCTTTAAGTAGCCCTAGGCACTGACTGTGGAAACACACTTTCATTGAGAGGGTTTGCCAAGCTTCCAAGAAATTACGAGTTTCCGAAATACCAGCAAATATTTTTTCACCCAATGTTGATGATACTTGTGGGTAATGATCGGTACCAAAACCCACTTGGCTCACCAAATTTTGTTCTTCTAGGTTGAAGCATTCGTCTACAGTAGCAGTTTTTATATTTAGGTTTCACTCTGTTCTCTGCTATATAGATAGATGAATTTATAACTCTAAATCCAACATGGTTTCTAGTGGCTCTTGGAAACTTGACAAAAGAAAGGAGATCTAAGTTTTGTCTCTATGGTTTCTTTTCTCTTCAATTAGAGCTAGGGACCGACGGTGGAAAAGCACTTTCATTGAGAGGGGTTGCCAAGCTTCTAAGAAATAACGAGTTTCCGTAATACCAGCAAATATTTTTTCAGCCAATCTTGATGATACTTGGTGGTAAGTACAAGTACACAAATCCCACTTGGCTCACCGAATTTTGTTCTTCTCGGTTGAAGCATTCGTCTACAATAGCAGTTTTTATTTTTAGGATTCACTCTGTTCTCTCCAATATAGATAGATGCATTTGGAACTCTAAATCCAATATGTTTTGTATTAGCTCTTTGAAACTTGACAAAATAAAGGACTTTTTTATTTGTCTCAATGATTTGTTTAGGCTTCAAGTAGCCCTAAGCAGAGACTGTGGAAAAGCACTTTCATTGAGAGGGGTTGCCAAGCTTCCAAGAAATTACGAGTTTCCGAAATACCAGCAAATTTTTTTTCACCCAATCTTGATGATACGTGGTGGTAATGACAAGTTCACAAATCCCACTGGGCTCACCAAATTTTGTTCTTCTAGGTTGAAGCGTTCGTTTACAGTAGCAGTTTTTATTTTTAGGTTTCACTCTGTTGTCTCCTATATAGATAGATGAATTTGGAACTCTAAATCCAACATGATTTGTAGTAGCTCTTTGAAACTTGACAAAAGAAAGGAGTTCTCAGTTTTGTACCTATGGTTTGTTTCCTCTTCAGTTAGCCCTAGGCACCGACGGTGGAAAAGCACTTTCATTGAGAGGTGTTGCCAAGCTTCTAAGAAATAACGAGTTTCCGAAATACCAGCAAATATTTTTTCACCCAATCTTGATAATACTTGCTGGTAATGATCAGTACACAATACCCAATTGGCACTCCAAATTTTGTTTTTCTAGATTGAAGCGTTCGTCTACAGTAGCAGTTTTTATATTTAGGTTTCACTCTGTTCTCTCCTATATAGATAGATGAATTTGGAACTCTAAATCCAACATGGTTTGTAGTAGCTCTTTGACACTTGACAAAAGAAAGGAGTTCTCAGTTTTGTTTCTATGGTTTATTTTCTCTTCAAGTAGTCCTAGGCACACACTGTAGAAAAGCACTGTCATTGATTGGGGTTGCAAAGCTTCTAAGAAATAACGAGTTTCCGAAATACCAGCAAATATTTTTTCACCCAATCTTGATGATACTTGGTGGTAATGATCAGTACACAAATGCCACTTGGCTCACCAAAATTTGGTCTTCTAGTTTGAAGCATTCCTTTACAGTAGCAGTTTTTATATTTAGGTTTCCCTCTGTTCTCTCCTATATAGATAGATGAATTTGGAACTCTAAATCCAACATGGTTTGTAGTAGCTCTTTGAAACTTGACAAAATAAAGGAGGTCTCGGTTTTGTCTCTATGGATTGTTTCCTCTTTAAGTTGCCCTAGGAACTGACTGTGGAAAAGCACTTTCATTGAGAGGGGTTGCCAAGCTTCCAAAAATTACGAGTTTCCGAAATAGCAGCAAATATTTTTTTCACCCAATGTTGATGATACTTGGTGGTAATGATCAGTACCCAAAACCCACTTGGCTCACCAAATTTTGATCTTCCAGGTTGAAGCATTCGTCTACAGTAGCAGTTTTTATGTTTAGGTTTCACTCTGTTCTCTGCTATATAGATAGATGAATTTGGAACTCTAAATGCAACATGGATTGTAGTGGCTCTTTGAAACTTGACAAAAGAAAGGAGATCTAAGTTTTGTCTCTATGGTTTGTTTTCTCTTCAATTAGAGCTAGGCACCGACGGTGGAAAAGCACTTTCATTGAGAGGGGTTGCCAAGCTTCTAAGAAATAACGAGTTTCTGAAATACCAACAAATATTTTTTCAGCCAATCTTGATGATACTTGGTGGTATGTACAAGTACACAAATCCCACTTGGCTCACCGAATTTTGTTCTTCTAGGTTGAAGCATTCGTCTACAATAGCAGTTTTTATTTTTAGGTTTTACTCTGTTCTCTCCCATATAGATAGATGCATTTGGAACTCTAAATTCAATATGGTTTGTATTAGCTCTTTGAAACTTGAAAAAATAAAGGAGTTTTTAGTTTTGTCTCTATGATTTGTTTCCGCTTCAAGTAGCCCTAAGCAGAGACTGTGGAAAAGCACTTTCATTGAGAGGGGTTGCCAAGCTTCCAAGAAATTACGAGTTTCCGAAATACCAGCAAATATTTTTTCACCCAATGTTGATGATACGTTTTGGTAATGACAAGTCCACAAATCCCACTGGGCTCACCAAATTTTGTTCTTCTAGGTTGAAGCGTTCGTTTACAGTAGCAGTTTTTATTTTTAGGTTTCACTCTGTTGTCTCCTATATACATAGATGAATTTGGAACTCTAAATCCAACATGATTAGTAGTAGCTCTTTGAAACTTGACAAAAGAAAGGAGTTCTCAGTTTTGTCTCTATGGTTTGTTTCCTCTTCAATTAGCCTTAGGCACCGACGGTGGAAAAGCACTTTCATTGAGAGGGGTTGCCAAGCTTCTAAGAAATAACGAGTTTCCGAAATACCAGCAAATATTTTTTCACCCAATCTTGATGATACTTGCTGGTAATGATCAGTACACAATACCCAATTGGCTCTCTAAATTTTGTTTTTCTAGATTGAAGCGTTCGTCTACAGTAG
>NW_027513181.1:29980-83084 GCF_048772815.1 Callospermophilus lateralis
TTCTTGGAAGCTAGGCAACCCCTCTCAATCAAAGTGCTTTTCCACAGTCTCTGCTTAAGGCTACTTTAAGCGGAAACAAATCATAGAGACAAAACTGAGAACTCCTTTATTTTGTCAAGTTTCAAAGAGCCACTACAAACCATGTTGCATTTAGAGTTCCAAATTCATCTATCTATATAGCAGAGAACAGAGTGAAACCTAAACATAAAAACTGCTACTGTAGACGAACGCTTCAACCTGGAAGAACAAAATTTGGTGAGCCAAGTGGGTTTTGTGTACTGATCATTTCCACCCAGTATCATCAATATTGGGTGTAAAAAATATTTGCTGGTATTTCGGAAACTCGTAATTTCTTGGATGCTTGGCAACCCCTGTCAATGAAAGTGCGTTTCCACAGTCAGTGCCTAGGGCTACTTAAAGAAGAACCAATCCATAGAGAGAAAACTGAGACCTCCTTTCTTTTGTCAAGTTTCAAAGAGCTACTACAAACCATGTTGGATTTAGAGTTCCAAATTCATCTATCTATATAGGAGAGAACAGAGTGAAACCTAAAAATGAAAACTGCTACTGTAAACGAACGCTTCAACCTAGAAGAACAAAGTTTGGTGAGCCAAGTGGGATTTCTGGACTTGTCATTACCACCTCGTATCATCAAGATTGGGTGAAAAAATATTTGCTGGTATTTTGGAAACTCGTAATTTTTTGGAAGCTTGGCAACCCCTCTCAATGAAAGTGCTTTTCCACAGTCTCTGCTTAGGGCTACTTGAAGCGGAAACAAATCATAGAGACAAAACTGAGAACTCCTTTATTTTGTCAATTTCAAAGAGCTACTACAAACCATATTGGATTTAGAGTTCCAAATTCATCTATCTATATGGAAGAGAACAGAGTAAAACCTAAAAATAAAAACTGCTATTGTAGACGAATGCTTCAACCTAGAAGAACAAAATTCGGTAAGCCAAGTGGGATTTGTGTACTTGTATTTACCACCAAGTATCATCAAGATTGGGTGAAAAAATATTTGTTGGTATTTCGGAAACTCGTTATTTCTTGGAAGATTGGCAATCCCTCTCTATGAAAGTGCTTTTCCACAGTCTGTGCCTAGGACTACTTGAAGAGGAAACAAACCATAGAAACAAAACTGAGAACTGCTTTGTTTTGTCAAGTGTCAAATAGCTACTACAAACCATGTTGGATTTAGAGTTCCAAATTCATCTATCTATATAGGAGAGAACAGAGTGAAACCTAAATATAAAAACTGCTACTGTAGACGAACGATTCAATCTAGAAGAACAAGATTTGGTGAGCCAAGTGGGTTTTGTGTACTGATCATTACCACCAAGTATCATCAACATTGGGTGAAAAAATAATTGCTGGTATTTCGGAAACTCGTTATTTCTTAGAAGCTTGGGAACCCCTCTCATTGAAAGTGCTTTTCCACCGTGGGTGCCTAGGGCTAATTGAAGAGGAAACAAACCATAGAGACAAAACTGAGAACTCCTTTCTTTTGTCAAGTTTCAAATAGCTACTACACACCATGTAGGATTTAGAGTTCCACATTCATCTATCTATATAGAAGAGAAAAGAGTGAAACCTAAAATAAAATCTGCTACGGTAAACGAATGCTTCAAACTAGAAGAAAAAAATTTAGTGAGCCAAGTGGGATTTGTGTACTGATCATTACCACCAAGTATCATCAAGATTGGGTGAAAAAATATTTGCTGGTATTTCGGAAACTCGTTATTTCTTAGAAGCTTGGCAAACCCACTCAATGAAAATGCTTTTCCACAGTCTGTGCCTAGGACTACTTGAAGAGGAAACAAACCATAGAAAAAAAACTGAGAACTCCTTTATTTTGTCAAGTGTCAAAGAGCTACTAAAAACCATGTTGGATTTAGAGTTCCAAATTCATCTATCTATATAGGAGAGAACAGAGTGAAACCTAAATATAAAACACTGCTACTGTAGACCAACGCTTCATTCTAGAAAAACAAAATTTGGTGAGCCAATTGGGTTTTGTGTACTGATCATTACCACCAAGTATCATCAACATTGGGTGAAAAAATATTTGCTGGTATTTCGGAAACTCGTTATTTCTTAGAAGCTTGGCAACCCCACTCAATGAAAGTGCTTTTCCACAGTCTGTGCCTAGGACTACTTGATGAGGAAACAAACCATAGAAACAAAACTGAGAACTCCTTTCTTTTGTCAAGTGTCAAAGATCTACTACAACCCATGTTGGATTTAGAGTTCCAAATTCATCTATCTATATAGGAGAGAACAGAGTGAAACCTAAATATAAAAACAGCTACTGTAGACGAACGCTTCAATCTAGAAGAACAAGATTTGGTGAGCCAAGTGGGTTTTTTGTACTGATCATTACCACCAAGTATCATCAACATTGGGAGAAAAAATAATTGCTGGTATTTCGGAAACTCATTATTTCTTAGAAGCTTTGCAACCCCAATCAATGAAAGTGCTTTTCCACAGTCTGTGCCTCTGACTACTTGAAGAGGAAACAAACCAAAGAAACAAAACTGAGAACTCCTTTCTTTTGTCAAGTGTCAAAGAGCTACTACAAACCATGTTGGATTTAGAGTTCCAAATTCACGATCTGTATAGCAGAGAACAGAGTGAAACCTAAATATAAAAACTGCTACTGTAGATGAACGCTTCAACCTAGAAGAACAAAATTTGGTGAGCCAAGTGGGATTTGTGTACTGATCATAACCACCAAGTATCATCAAGATTGGGTGAAAAATATTTGCTGCTATTTCGGAAACATCGTATTTCTTGGAAGCTTGGCAACCCCTCTCAATGAAAGTGCTTTGCCACAGTCACTGCTTAAGGCTACTTGAAGCGGAAACAAATCACAGAGATAAAACTGAGAACTCCTTTATTTTGTCAAGTTTCAAAGAGCTACTACAATACATGTTGGATTTAGAGTTCCAAATTCATCTATCTATATAGGAGAGAACAGAGTGAAACCAAGAAATAAAAACTGCTACTGTAAACGAACGCTTCAACTTAGAAGAACAAAATTTGGTTAGCCACGTGGGATTTGTGGACTTGTCATTACCACCACGTATCATCAAGATTGGGTGAAAAAATATTTGCTGGTATTTCAGAAACTCGTAATTTCTTGGAAGCTTGGCAAACCCTCTCAATGAAAGTGCTTTTCCACAGACTCTGCTTACGGCTAATTGAAGCGGAAACAAATCATAGAGACAAAACTGAGAACTCCTTTATTTTATCAAGTTTCAAAGAGCTACTACAAACCATGTTGGATTTAGATTTCCAAATTCATCTATCTATATAGGAGAGAACAGAGTGAAACCTAAAAATAAAAACTGCTACTGTAAACGAATGCTTCAACCTCGAAGAACAAAATTGGGTGAGCCAAGTGGGATTTCTGGACTTGTCATTACCAACACGTATCATCAAGATTGGGTGAAAAAATATTTGCTGGTATTTCGGAAACTCGTAATTTCTTGGAAGCTTGGCAACCCCTCTCAATGAAAGTGCTTTTCCACAGTCTCTGCTTAGGGCTACTTGAAGCGGAAACAAATCATAGAGACAAAACTGAGAACTCCTTTCTTTTACCAAGTTTCAAAGAGCTACTACAAACCATGTTGGATTTAGAGTTCCAAATTCATCTATCTATATAGGAGAGAACAGAGTGAAACCTAAATATAAAACACTGCTACTGTAGACGAACACTTCAATCTAGAAGAACAAAATTCGGTGAGCCAAGTGGGATTTGTGTACTTGTACTTACCACCAAGTATCATCAAGATTGGGTGAAAAAATATTTGCTGGTATTTCGGAAACTCGTTATTTCTTAGAAGTTTGGCAACCCCTCTCAATGAAAGTGCATTTCCACAGTCTGTGCCTAGGGCTAATTGAAGAGGAAACAAACCATAAAGACAAAACTGAGAACTCCTTTCTTTTGTCAAGTTTCAAAGAGCTACTACAAACCATGTTGGATTTAGAGTCCAAATTCATCTATCTATATATAGAGAACAGAGTGAAACCTAAAAATAAAAAGTGCTACTGTAAACGAAGGTTTCAACCTAGAAGAACAAAATTTGGTGAGCCAAGTGGGATTTGTGGACTTGTCATTACCACCACGTATCATCAAGATTGGGTGAAAAAATATTTGCTGGTATTTCGGAAACTCGTAATTTCTTGGAAGCTTGGCAACCCCTTTCAAGGAAAGTGCTTTTCCACAGTGTCTGCTTAGGGCTACTTGAAGCAGAAACAAATCATAGAGACAAAACTGAGAACTCCTTTATTTTGTCAAGTTTCAAAGAGCTACTACAAACCATGTTGGATTTAGAGTCCAAATTCATCTATCTATATAGGAGAGAACAGAGTGAATCCTAAAAATAAAAACTGCTACTGTAAACGAAGGCTTCAACCTAGAAGAACAAAATTTGGTGAGCCAAGTGGGAATTGTGGACTTGTCATTACCACCACGTATCATCAAGATTGGGTGAAAAAATATTTGCTCGTATTTCGGAGTCTCGTAATTATTTGGAAGATTGGCAACCCCTCTCAATGAAAGTGCTTTTCCACAGTCTCTGCTTAGGGCTACTTGAAGAGGAAACAAGCCATAGAGATAAAACTGAGAACTCCTTTATTTTATCAAGTGTCAAAGAGCTACTAAAAACCATGTTGGATTTAGAGTTCCAAATTCATATATCTATATAGGAGAGAACAGAGTGAAACCTAAATATAAAACTGCTACTGTAGACGAACGCTTCATTCTAGAAAAACAAAATTTGGTGAGCCAATTGGGTTTTGTGTACTGATCATTACCACCAAGTATCATCAACATTGGGTGAAAAAATATTTGCTGGTATTTCGTAAACTCGTTATTTCTTAGAAGCTTGGCAACCCCACTCAATGAAAGTGCTTTTCAACAGTCTGTGCCTAGGACTACTTGATGAGGAAACAAAACATAGAGACAAAACTGAGAACTCCTTTCTTTTGTCAAGTGTCAAAGATCTACTACATCTTATGTTGGATTTAGAGTTCCAAATTCATCTATCTATATAGGAGAGAACAGAGTGAAACCTAAATATAAAAACTGCTACTGTAGACGAACGCTTCAATCTAGAAGAACAAGATTTGGTGAGCCAAGTGGGTTTTTTGTACTGATCATTACCACCAAGTATCATCAACATTGGGTGAAAAAATAATTGCTGGTATTTCGGAAATTCATTATTTCTTAGAAGCTTTGCAACCCCAATCAATGAAAGTGCTTTTCCACAGTCTGTGCCTAGGACTACTTGAAGAGGAAACAAACCAAAGAAACAAAACTGAGAACTCCATTCTTTTGTCAAGTGTCAAAGAGCTACTACAAACCATGTTGGATTTAGAGTTCCAAATTCATCTATCTGTATAGCAGAGAACAGAGTGAAACCTAAATATAAAAACTGCTACTGTAGACGAACGCTTCAATCTAGAAAAACAAAATTTGGTGAGCCAATTGGGTATTGTGTACTGATCATTACCACCAAGTATCATCTACATTGGGTGAAAAAATATTTGCTGGTATTTCGGAAACTCGTAATTTCTTGGAAGCTTGGCAACCACTCTCAATGAAAGTGCGTTTCCACAGTCAGTGCCTAGGGCTACTTAAAGAGGAAACAATCCATAGAGACAAAACTGAGACCTCCTTTATTTTGTCAAGTTTCAAATAGCTACTACAAACCATGTAGGATTTAGAGTTCCACATTCATCTATCTATATAGGAGAGAAAAGAGTGAAACCTAAAATAAAAACTGCTACTGTAAACGAATGCTTCAACCTAGAAGAAAAAAATTTGGTGAGCCAAGTGGGATTTGTGTACTGATCATTACCACCAAGTATCATCAAGTTTGGATGAAAAAATATTTGCTAGTATTTCGGAAACTCGTTATTTCTTAGAAGCTTGGCAACCCCACTCAATGAAAATGCTTTTCCACAGTCTGTGCCTAGGACTACTTGAAGAGGAAACAAACCATAGAAACAAAACTGAGAACTCCTTTATTTTGTTAAGTGTCAAAGAGCTACTACAAACCATGTTGGATTTAGAGTTCCAAATTCATCTATCTATATAGGAGAGAACAGAGTGAAACCTAAATATAAAAACTGCTACTGTGGACGAACGCTTCAATCTAGAAGAACAAGATTTGGTGAGCCCAGTGGGTTTTGTGTACTGATCATTACAACCAAGTATCATCAACATTGGGTGAAAAAATAATTGCTGGTATTTCGGAAACTCGTTATTTCTTAGAAGCTTTGCAACCCCTCTCAATGAAAGTGCTTTTCCACCGTCGGTGCCTAGGGCTAATTGAAGAGGAAACAAACCATAGAGACAAAACTGAGAACTCCTTTATTTTGTCAAGTTTCAAAGAGCTACTACAAACCATGTTGGATTTAGAGTCCAAATTCATCTATCTATATAGGAGAGAACAGAGTGAAACCTAAAAATAAAAAGTGCTACTGTAAACGAAGGCTTCAACCTAGAAGAACAAAATATGGTGAGCCAAGTGGGATTTTTGGACTTGTCATTACCACACGTATCATCAAGATTGGGTGAAAAAATATTTGCTGGTATTTCGGAAACTCGTAATTATTTGGAAGATTGGCAACCCCTCTCAATGAAAGTGCTTTTCCACAGTCTCTGCTTAGGGCTACTTGAAGAGGAAACAAACCATAGAGACAAAACTGAGAACTCTTTTATTTTGTCAAGTTTCAAAGAGACACTACAAACCATGTTGCATTTAGAGTTCCAAATTCATCAATGTATATAGCAGAGAACACAGTGAAACCTAAAAATAAAAACTGCTACTGTAGACGATCGCTTCAACCGGGAAGAACAAAGTTTGGTGAGCCAAGTGGCATTTGTGTACTGATTATTACCACCAAGTATCATCAAGATTGGGTGAACAAATATTTGCTGGTATTTCGGAAACTCGTTATTTCTTAGATGCTTGGCAACCCCAATCAATGAAAGTGCTTTTCCACAGTCTGTGCCTAGGACTACTTGAAAAGGAAACAAACCATAGAAACAAAACTGAGAACTCCATTCTTTTGTCAAGTGTCAAAGAGCTACTACAAACCATGTTGGATTTAGAGTTCCAAATTCATCTATCTATATAGGAGAGAACAGAGTGAAACCTAAATATAAAAACTGCTACTGCAGACGAACGCTTCAATCTAGAAAAACAAAATTTGGTGAGCCAATTGGGTTTTTTGTACTGATCATTACCACCAAGTATCATCAACATTGGAAGAAAAAATATTTGCTGGTGTTTCGGAAACTCGTTATTTCTTAGAAGCTTGGCAACCCCTCTCAATGAAAGTGCTTTTCCACCGTCGGTGCCTAGGGCTAATTGAAGAGGAAACAAACCATAGAGACAAAACTGAGAACTCCTTTCTTTTGTCAAGTTTCAAAGAGCTACTACAAATCATGTTGGATTTAGAGTTCCAAATTCATCTATCTATATAGCAGAGAACAGAGTGAAACCTAAATATAAAAACTGCTACTGTAGATGAACGCTTCAACCTAGAAGAACAAAATTTTTTGAGCCAAGTGGGATTTGTTTACTGATCATTACCACCAAGTATCATCAAGATTGGGTGAAAAAATATTTGCTGCTATTTCGGAAACTTCGTAATTTCTTGGAAGCTTGGCAACCCCTCTCAATGAAAGTGCTTTTCCAAACTCTCTGCTTAAGGCTACTTTAAGCAGAAACAAATCATAGAGACAAAACTGAGAACTCCTTTATTTTGTCAAGTTTCAAAGAGCTACTACAAACCATGTTGGATTTAGAGTTCCAAATTCATCTATCTATATAGGAGAGAACAGAGTGAAACTTAAAATAAAAACTGCTACTGTAAACGAGCGCTTCAACCCAGAAGAACAAAATTTGGTGAGCCAAGTGGGATTTGTGGACTTGTCATTACCACCATGTATCATCAAGATTGGGTGAAAAAATATTTGCTGGTATTCGGAAACTCGTAATTATTTGGAAGATTGGCAACCACTCTCAATTAAAGTGCTTTTCCACAGTCTCTGGTTAGGGCTACTTGAAGAGGAAACAAACCATAGAGACAAAACTGAGAACTCCTTTATTTTGTCAAGTTTCAAAGAGCCACTACAAAACATGTTGCATTTAGAGTTCCAAATTCATCTATCTATATAGCAGAGAACAGAGTGAAACCGAAACATAAAAACTGCTACTGTAGACGAACGCTTCAACCTGGAAGAACAAAATTTGGTGAGCCAAGTGGGTTTTGTGTACTGATCATTTCCACCAAGTATCATCAACATTGGGTGTAAAAAATATTTGCTGGTATTTCGGAAACTCGTAATTTCTTGGAAGCTTGGCAACCCCTCTCAATGAAAGTGCGTTTCCACAGTCAGTGCCTATTGCTACTTAAAGAAGAAACAATCCATAGAGAGAAAACTGAGACCTCCTTTATTTTGTCAAGTTTCAAAGAGCTACTACAAACCATGTTGGATTTAGAGTTCCAAATTCATCTATCAATATAGGAGAGAACAGAGTGAAACCTAAAAATAAAAACTGCTACTGTAAACGAACGCTTCAACCTAGAAGAACAAAATTTGGTGAGCCAAGTGGGATTTCTGGACTTGTCATTACCACCACGTATCATCAAGATTGGGTGAAAAAATATTTGCTGGTATTTCGGAAACTCGTAATTTTTTGGAAGCTTGGCAACCCCTCTCAATGAAAGTGCTTTTCCACAGTCTCTGCTTAGTGCTACTTGAAGCGGAAACAAATCATAGAGACAAAACTGAGAACTCCTTTATTTTGTCAAGTTTCAAAGAGCTACTACAAACCCTATTGGATTTAGAGTTCCAAATTCATCTATCTATATGGAAGAGAACAGAGTAAAACCTAAAAATAAAAACTGCTATTGTAGACGAATGCTTCAACCTAGAAGAACAAAATTCGGTGAGCCAAGTGGGATTTGTGTACTTGTATTTACCACCAAGTATCATCAAGATTGGGTGAAAAAATATTTGTTGGTATTTCGGAAACTCGTTATTTCTTGGAAGATTGGCAACCCCACTCAAGGAAAGTGCTTTTCCACAGTCTGTGCCTAGGACTACTTGAAGAGGAAACAAACCATAGAAACAAAACTGAGAACTGCTTTGTTTTGTCAAGTGTCAAATAGCTACTACAAACCATGTTGGATTTAGAGTTCCAAATTCATCTATCTATATAGGAGAGAACAGAGTGAAACCTAAATATAAAAACTGCTACTGTAGACGAACGCTTCAATCTAGAAGAACAAGATTTGGTGAGCCAAGTGGGTTTTGTGTACTGATCATTACCACCAAGTATCATCAACATTGGGTGAAAAAATAATTGCTGGTATTTCGGAAACTCGTTATTTCTTAGAAGCTTGGCAACCCCTCTCAATGAAAGTGCTTTTCCACCGTGGGTGCCTAGGGCTAATTGAAGAGGAAACAAACCATAGAGACAAAACTGAGAACTCCTTTATTTTGTCAAGTTTCAAAGAGCTACTACAAACCATGTTGGATTTAGAGTTCCAAATTCATCTATCTATATAGGAGAGAACAGAGTGAAACCTAAAAAAAAAAACTGCTACTGAAAACGAAAGCTTCAACTTAGAAGAACAAAATTTGGTGAGCAAAGTCGGATTTGGACTTGTCATTAACACCATGTATCATCAAGATTGGGTGACAAAATATTTGCTGGTATTTCGGAAACTCGTAATTTCTTGGAAGCTTGGCAACCCCTCTCAATCAAAGTGCTTTTCCACAGTCTCTGCTTAGGGCTACTTGAAGCGGAAACAAATCATAGAGACAAAACTGAGAACTCCTTTATTTTATCAAGTTTCAAAGAGCTACTACAAACCATGTTGGATTTAGAGTTCCAAATTCATCTATCTATATAGGAGAGAACAGAGTGAAACCTAAAAATAAAAACTGCTATTGTAAACGAACGCTTCAACCTAGAAGAACAAAATTTGGTGAGCCAAGTGGGATTTGTGGACTTGTCATTACCACCACGTATCATCAAGATTGGGTGAAAAAATATTTGCTGGTATTTCGGAAACTCGTAATTTCTTGGAAGCTTGGCAACCCCTCTCAAGGAAAGTGCTTTTCCACAGTGTCTGCTTAGGGCTACTTGAAGCAGAAACAAATCATAGAGACAAAACTGAGAACTCCTCTATTTTGTCAAGTTTCAAAGAGCTACTACAAACCATGTTGGATTTAGAGTCCAAATTCATCTATTTATATAGGAGAGAACAGAGTGAATCCTAAAAATAAAAACTGCTACTGTAAACGAAGGCTTCAACCTAGAAGAACAAAATTTGGTGAGCCAAGTGGGAATTGTGGACTTGTCATTACCACCACGTATCATCAAGATTGGGTGAAAAAATATTTGCTCGTATTTCGGAAAATCGTAATTATTTGGAAGTTTGGCAACCCCTCTCATTGAAAGTGCTTTTCCACAGTCTCTGCTTAGGGCTACTTGAAGAGGAAACAAACCATAGAGAAAAAACTGAGAACTCCTTTATTTTATCAAGTGTCAAAGAGCTACTACAAACCATGTTGGATTTAGAGTTCCAAATTCATCTATCTATATGGGAGAGAACAGAGTAAAACCTAAAAATAAAAACTGCTACAGTAGACGAATGCTTCAACTTAGAAGAACAAAATTCGGTGAGCCAAGTGGGATTTGTGTACCTGTACTTACCACCAAGTATCATCAAGATTGGGTGAAAAATATTTGCTGATATTTCGGAAATTCGTTATTCTTAGAAGCTTGGCAACCGCTCTCAAAGAAAGTGCTTTTCCACTGTCTGTGCCTAGGGCTACTTGAAGAGGAAACAAACCATAAAGACAAAACTGAGAACTCCTTTATGTTTTCAGGTTTCAAAGAGCCACTACAAAACATGTTGGATTTAGAGTTCCAAATTCATCTATCTATATAGCAGAGAACAGAGTGAAACCTAAATATAAAAACTGCTACAGTAGACGAACGCTTCAACCTGGAAGAACAAAATTTGGTGAGCCAAGTGGGTTTTTATATCGATCATTACCCCCAAGTATCATCAACATTGGGTGAAAAAAATATTTGCTGGTATTTCGGAAACTCGTAATTTCTTGGAAGCTTGGCAACCCCTCTCAATGAAAGTGCTTTTCCACAGTCAGTGCCTACGGCTATTTAAAGAGGAAACAATCCATAGAGACAAAACAGAGATCTCATTTATTTTGTCAAGTTTCAAAGAGCTACTACAAACCATGTTGGATTTAGAGTTCCAAATTCATCTATCTGAATAGCAGAGAACAGAGTGAAACCTAAATATAAAAACTGCTACTGTAGATGAACGCTTCAACCTAGAAGAACAAAATTTGGTGAGCCAAGTGGGATTTGTGTACTGATCATTACCACCAAGTATCATCAAGATTGGGTGAAAAAATATTTGCTGCTATTTCGGAAACATCGTATTTCTTGGAAGCTTGGCAACCCCTCTCAATGAAAGTTCCTTTCCACAGTCTCTGCTTAAGGCTACTTGAAGCGAAAACAAATCATAGAGACAAAACTGAGAACTCCTTTATTTTGTCAAGTTTCAAAGAGCTACTACAAACCATGTTGGATTTAGAATTCCAAATTCATCTATCTATATAGCAGAGAACAGATTGAAACCTAAACATAAAAACTGCAACTCTAGACGAACGCTTCAACCTGGAAGAACAAAATTTGGTTAGCCAAGTGGGTTTTGTGTACTGATCATTACCACCAAGTATTATCAACATTGGGTTAAAAAAATATTTGCTGGTATTTCGGAAACTCGTAATTTTTGGAAGCTTGGCAACCACTTTCAATGAAAGTGCTTTTCCCCAGTCAGGGCCTAGGGCTACTTAAAGAGGAAACAATCCATAGAGACAAAACTGAGACCTCCTTTATTTTGTCAATTTTCAAAGAGCTACTACAAACCATGTAGGATTTAGAGTTCGACATTCATCTATATATATAGGAGAGAAAAAAGTGAAACCTAAAATAAAAACTGCTACTGTAAACGAATGCTTCAAACTAGAAGAAAAAAATTGGTGAGCCAAGTGGGATTTGTGTACTGATCATTACCACCAAGTATCACCAAGATTGGGTGAAAAAATATTTACTGGTATTTCGGAAACTCGTTATTTCTTAGAAGCTTGGCAACCCCACTCAATGAAAGTGCTTTTCCACAGTCTGTGCCTAGGACTACTTGAAGAGGAAACAAACCATAGAAACAAAACTGAGAACACCTTTATTTTATCAAGTGTCAAAGAGCTACTACAAACCATGTTGGATTTAGAGTTCCAAATTCATCTATCTATATAGGAGAGAACAGAGTGAAACCTAAATATAAAAACTGCTACTGTGGACGAACTCTTCAATCTAGAAGAACAAGATTTGGTGAGCCAAGTGGGTTTTGTGTACTGATCATTACCACCAAGTATCATCAACATTGGGTGAAATAATAATTGCTATTTTTTCGAAACTCGTTATTTCTTAGAAGCTTGGCAACCCGTCTCAATGAAAGTGCTTTTCCACCGTCGGTACCTAGGGCTAATTGAAGAGGAAACAAACCATAGAGACAAAACTGAGAACTCCTTTATTTTGTCAAGTTTCAAAGAGCTACTACAAACCATGTTGGATTTAGAGTCCAAATTCATCTATCTATATAGGAGAGAACAGAGTGAAACCTAAAAATAAAAACTGCTACTGTAAACGAAGGCTTCAACCTAGAAGAACAAAATATGGTGAGCCAAGTGGGATTTGTGGACTTGTCATTACCACACGTATCATCAAGATTGGGTGAAAAAATATTTGCTGGTATTTCGGAAACTCGTAATTATTTGGAAGTTGGCAACCCCTCTCAATGAAAGTGCTTTTCCACAGTGTCTGCTTAGGGCTACTTGAAGAGGAAACAAACCATAGAGACAAAACTGAGAACTCTTTTATTTTGTCAAGTTTCAAAGAGCCACTACAAACCATGTTGCATTTAGAGTTCCAAATTCATCTATCTATATAGCAGAGAACACAGTGAAACCTAAAAATAAAAACTGCTACTGTAGACAAACGCTTCAACCTGGAAGAACAAAGTTTGTTGAGCCAAGTGGCATTTGTGTACTGATCATTACCACCAAGTATCATCAAGATTGGGTGAAAAAATATTTGCTGGTATTTCGGAAACTCGTTATTTCTTAGATGCTTGGCAACCCCAATCAATGAAAGTGCTTTTCCACAGTCTGTGCCTAGGACTACTTGAAGAGGAAACAAACCATAGAAACAAAACTGAGAACTCCTTTCTTTTGTCAAGTGTCAAAGAGCTACTACAAACCATGTTGGATTTAGAGTTCCAAATTCATCTATCTATATAGGAGAGAACACAGTGAAACCTAAATATAAAAACTGCTACTGCAGACGAACGCTTCAATCTAGAAAAACAAAATTTGGTGAGCCAATTGGGTTTTGTGTACTGATCATTACCACCGTGTATCATCAACATTGGAAGAAAAAATATTTGCTGGTGTTTCGGAAACTCGTTATTTCTTAGAAGCTTGGCAACCCCTCTCAATGAAAGTGCTTTTCCACCGTCGGTGCCTACGGCTAATTGAAAAGGAAACAAACCATAGAGACAAAACTGAAAACTCCTTTCTTTTGTCAAGTTTCAAAGAGCTACTACAAATCATGTTGGATTTAGAGATCCAAATTCATCTATCTATATAGCAGAGAACAGAGTGAAACCTAAATATAAAAACTGCTACTGTAGATGAACGCTTCAACCTAGAAGAACAAAATTTTTTGAGCCAAGTGGGATTTGTGTACTGATCATTACCACCAAGTATCATCAAGATTGGGTGAAAAAATATTTGCTGCTATTTCGGAAACTTCGTAATTTCTTGGAAGCTAGGCAACCCCTCTCAATGAAAGTGCTTTTCCACAGTCTCTGCTTAAGGCTACTTTAAGCGGAAACAAATCATAGAGACAAAACTGAGGACTCCTTTATTTTGTCAAGTTTCAAAGAGCTACTACAAACCATGTTGGATTTAGAGTTCCAAATTCATCTATATATATAGGAGAGAACAGAGTGAAACCTAAAAGTAGAAACTGCTACTGTAAACGAACGCTTCAACTTAGAAGAACAAAATTTCGTGAGCCAAGTGGGATTTGTGGACTTGTCATTACCACCATGTATCATCAAGATTTGGTGAAAAAATATTTGCTGGTATTTCGGAAACTCGTAATTTCTTGGAAGCTTGGCAACCCCTCTCAATGAAAGTGCTTTTCCACAGTCTCTGCTTAGGGCTACTTGAAGCGGAAACAAATCACAGAGACAAAACTGAGAACTCCTTTATTTTGTCAAGTTTCAAAGAGCTACTACAAACCATGTTGGATTTAGAGTTCCGAATTCATCTATCTATATAGGAGAGAACAGAGTGAAACCTAAAAATAAAAACTGCTACTGTAAACGAAGGCTTCAACCTAGAAGAACAAAATTTAGTGAGCCAAGTGGGATTTGTGGACATGTCATTACCACCACGTATCATCAAATTGGGTGAAAAAATATTTGCTGGTATTCGGAAACTCATAATTATTTGGAAGATTGGCAACCACTCTCAATGAAAGTGCTTTTCCACAGTCTCTGCTTAGGGCTACTTGAAGAGGAAACAAACCATAGAGACAAAACTGAGAACTCCTATATTTTGTCAGGTATCAAAGAGCCACTACAAACTTTTTTAAATTTAGAGTTCCAAATTCATCTATCTATATAGCAGAGAACAGAGTGAAACCTAAACATATAAACTGCTACTGTAGACGAACGCTTCAACCTGGAAGAACAAAATTTGGTGAGTCAAGTGGTTTTTGTTCCGATAATTACCCCCAAGTATCATCAACATTGGGTGAAAAGAATATTTGCTGGTATTTCGGAAACTCGTAATTTCTTGGAAGCTTGGCAACCCCTCTCAATGAAAGTGCTTTTCCACAGTCAGTGCCTAGGGCTACTTAAAGAGGAAACAATCCATAGAGACAAAACTGAGACCTCCTTTATTTTGTCAAGTTTCAAAGAGCTACTACAAACCATGTAGGATTTAGAGTTCCGCATTCATCTATCTATGTAGGAGAGAAAAGAGTGAAACCTAAAGTAAAAACGGCTACTGTAAAAGAATGCTTCAAACTAGAAGAACAAGATTTGGTGAGCCAAGTGGGTTTTGTGGACTGATCATTACCACCAAGTATCATCAACATTGGGTGAAAAAATAATTGCTGGTATTTCGGAAACTCGTTATTTCTAAGAAGCTAGGCAACCCCTCTCAATGAAAGCGCTTTTCCACCGTCGGTGCCTAGGGCTAATTGAGGAGGAAACAAACCATAGAGAAAAAACTGAGAACTCCTTTATTTTGTCAAGTTTCAAAGAGCTACTACAAACCATGTTGGATTTAGAGTTCCAAATTCATCTATCTATATAGCAGAGAACAGAGTGAAACCTAAACATATAAACTGCTACTGTAGACGAACGCTTCAACCTGGAAGAACAAAATTTGGTTAGCCAAGTGGGTTTTGTGTACTGATTATTACCACCAAGTATAATCAACATTGGATTAAAACAATATTTGCTGGTATTTCGGAAACTCGTAATTTTTGGAAGCTTGGCAACCCCTCTCAATGAAAGTGCTTTTCCACAGTCAGTGCCTAGGGCTACTTAAAGAGGAAACAATCCATAGAGACAAAACTGAGACCTCCTTTTTTTTGTCAAGTTTCAAAGAGCTACTACAAACCATGTAGGATTTAGAGTTCAAATTAATCTATCTATATAGGAGAGAACAGAGTGAAACCTAAAAATAAAAACTGCTATTGTAAACGAACGCTTCAACCTAGAAGAACAAAATTTGGTGAGCCAAGTGGGATTTGTGGACTAGTCAAAACCACCACGTATCATCAAGATTGGGTTAAAAAATATTTGCTGGTATTTCGGAAACTCGTAATTTCTTGGAAGCTTGGCAACCCCTCTCAATGAAAGTGCTTTTCCACAGTCTGTGCTTAGGGCTACTTGAAGTGGAAACAAATCATATAGAAAAAACTGAGAACTCCTTTATTTTGTTAAGTTTCAAAGAGCTACTACAATCCATGTTGGATTTAGAGTTACAAGTTCATCTATCTATATAGGAGAGAACAGAGTGAAACATAAAAATATAAACTGCTACTGTAAACGAAGGCTTCAACCTAGAAGAACAAAATTTGGTGAGCCAAGTGGGATTTGTGGACTTGTCAAAACCACCACGTATCATCAAGATTGGGTGAAAAAATATTTGCTGGTATTCGGAAACTCGTAATTATTTGGAAGATTGGCAACCCCTCTCAATGAAAGTGCTTTTCCACAGTTTGTGCTTAGGGCTACTTGAAACGGAAACAAATCACAGAGAAAAAACTGAGAACTCCATTATTTTGTCAAGTTTCAAAGACCTACTACAAACCATATTGGATTTAGAGTTCCAAATTCATCTATCTATATAGGAGAGAACAGAGTGAAACCTAAATATGAAAACTGCTACTGTAGACGAACGCTTCAACCTAGAAGAACAAAATTTGGTGAGCCAAGTGGGATTTGTGTACCGATCTTCACCACCACGTATCATCAAGATTGGGTGAAAAAATATTTGCTGGTATTTTGAAAACTCGTAATTTCTTGGTAGGTTGGCAACCCCTTTCAATGAAAGTGCGTTTCTACAGTCTCTGCTTAGGGATTCATGAAGCGGAAAAAAATCATAGAGACAAAACTGAGAACTCCTTTAATTTTCAAGTTTCAAAGAGCTATTACAAACCATATTGGATTTAGAATTCCAAATTCATCTATCTATATAGGAGAGACAGAGTGAAACCTAAATATAAAAACTGCTACTGTAGACGAACACTTCAACTTAGAAGAACAAAATTTGGTGAGCCAGGTGGGATTTGTATACTGATCATTACCACCAAGTGTCATCAAGATTGTGAAAAAAATTATTTGCTGGTATTTCGGAAACTCATTATTTCTTAGAAGCTTGGCTACCCCACTCAATAAAAGTGCTTTTCCAAAGTCTGTGCCTAGGACTACTTGAAGAGGAAACAAACCATAGAAACAAAACTGAGAGCTCCTTTTTTTTGCCAAGTTTCAAAGAGCTACTACAAACCACGTTGGATTTAGAGTGCCAAATTCATCTATCTATATAGGAGAGAACAGAGTGAAACCTAAATATAAAAACTGCTACTGTAGACGAACGCTTCAATCTAGAAGAACAAAATTTGTGAGCCAAGTGTGTTTTGTGTACTGATCATTACCACCAAGTATCATCAAGATTGGGTGAAAAAATATTTGCTGCTGTTTCGGAAACATCATAATTTCTTGGAACTTTGCAATCCCTCTCAATGAAAGTGCTTTTCCACTGTCTGTGCCTAGGGCTACTTGAAGAACAAACAAACCATAGAGACAAAACTAAGAACTCCTTTATTTTGTCAAGTTTCAAAGAGCTACTACAAATCATGTTGGATTTAGAGTTCCAAATTCATCTATCTCTATAAGAGAGAACAGAGTGAAACCTAAAAATAAAAACTGCTACTGTAGACGAATGCTTCAACGTAGAGGAACAGAATTTGGTGAGCCAAGTGGGAATTGTGTACTTGTCCTTACCACCATGTATCATCAAGATTGGGTGAAAAAATATTTGCTTGTATTTCGGAAACTCGTAATTTCTTGGAAGCTTGGCAACCCCTCTCAATGAAAGTGCTTTTCCACAGTCTGTGCTTAGGGCTATTAAAGAGGAAACAAACCATGGAGACAAAACTGAGAACTCCTTTATTTTGTCAAGTTTCAAAGAGAGAATACAAACCATGTTGGATTTAGAGTTCCAAATTCATCTATCTATATACGAGAGAACAGAGTGAAACCTAAACATAAAAAAAGGCTACTCTAGAAGAACGCTTCAACCTAGAAGAACAAAATTTGGTGAGCCAAGTGGGATTTGTGTACTGATCATTACCACCAAGTAACATCAAGGTTGGGTGAAAAAATATTTGCTGGTATTTCGGAACCTGGTAATTTCTTGGAAGCTTGGCAACCCCTCTCAATGAAATTGCTTTTCCACCGTCTGTGCCTAGGGCTATTTGAAGAGGAAACAAATCTTAGAGAAAAAACTGAGAACTCCTTTATTTTGTCAAGTTTCAAAGAGCCACTACAACCATGTTGGATTTAGAGTTCCAAATTCATCTATCTATATAGGAGAGAACAGAGTGAAACCTAAATATAAAAACTGCTACTGTGGACGAACTCTTCAATCTAGAAGAACAAGATTTGGTGAGCCAAGTGGGTTTTGTGTACTGATCATTACCACCAAGTATCATCAACATTGGGTGAAAAAATAATTGCTATTTTTTCGAAACTCGTTATTTCTTAGAAGCTTGGCAACCCGTCTCAATGAAAGTGCTTTTCCACCATCGGTACCTAGGGCTAATTGAAGAGGAAACAAACCATAGAGACAAAACTGAGAACTCCTTTATTTTGTCAAGTTTCAAAGAGCTACTACAAACCATGTTGGATTTAGAGTCCAAATTCATCTATCTATATAGGAGAGAACAGAGTGAAACCTAAAAATAAAAACTGCTACTGTAAACGAAGGCTTCAACCTAGAAGAACAAAATATGGTGAGCCAAGTGGGATTTGTGGACTTGTCATTACCACACGTATCATCAAGATTGGGTGAAAAAATATTTGCTGGTATTTCGGAAACTCGTAATTATTTGGAAGATTGGCAACCCCTCTCAATGAAAGTGCTTTTCCACAGTGTCTGCTTAGGGCTACTTGAAGAGGAAACAAACCATAGAGACAAAACTGAGAACTCTTTTATTTTGTCAAGTTTCAAAGAGCCACTACAAACCATGTTGCATTTAGAGTTCCAAATTCATCTATCTATATAGCAGAGAACACAGTGAAACCTAAAAATAAAAACTGCTACTGTAGACAAACGCTTCAACCTGGAAGAACAAAGTTTGTTGAGCCAAGTGGCATTTGTGTACTGATCATTACCACCAAGTATCATCAAGATTGGGTGAAAAAATATTTGCTGGTATTTCGGAAACTCGTTATTTCTTAGATGCTTGGCAACCCCAATCAATGAAAGTGCTTTTCCACAGTCTGTGCCTAGGACTACTTGAAGAGGAAACAAACCATAGAAACAAAACTGAGAACTCCTTTCTTTTGTCAAGTGTCAAAGAGCTACTACAAACCATGTTGGATTTAGAGTTCCAAATTCATCTATCTATATAGGAGAGAACACAGTGAAACCTAAATATAAAAACTGCTACTGCAGACGAACGCTTCAATCTAGAAAAACAAAATTTGGTGAGCCAATTGGGTTTTGTGTACTGATCATTACCACCGAGTATCATCAACATTGGAAGAAAAAATATTTGCTGGTGTTTCGGAAACTCGTTATTTCTTAGAAGCTTGCCAACCCCTCTCAATGAAAGTGCTTTTCCACCGTCGGTGCCTACGGCTAATTGAAAAGGAAACAAACCATAGAGACAAAACTGAAAACTCCTTTCTTTTGTCAAGTTTCAAAGAGCTACTACAAATCATGTTGGATTTAGAGTTCCAAATTCATCTATCTATATAGCAGAGAACAGAGTGAAACCTAAATATAAAAACTGCTACTGTAGATGAACGCTTCAACCTAGAAGAACAAAATTTTTTGAGCCAAGTGGGATTTGTGTACTGATCATTACCACCAAGTATCATCAAGATTGGGTGAAAAAATATTTGCTGCTATTTCGGAAACTTCGTAATTTCTTGGAAGCTAGGCAACCCCTCTCAATGAAAGTGCTTTTCCACAGTCTCTGCTTAAGGCTACTTTAAGCGGAAACAAATCATAGAGACAAAACTGAGGACTCCTTTATTTTGTCAAGTTTCAAAGAGCTACTACAAACCATGTTGGATTTAGAGTTCCAAATTCATCTATATATATAGGAGAGAACAGAGTGAAACCTAAAAGTAGAAACTGCTACTGTAAACGAACGCTTCAACTTAGAAGAACAAAATTTCGTGAGCCAAGTGGGATTTGTGGACTTGTCATTACCACCATGTATCATCAAGATTTGGTGAAAAAATATTTGCTGGTATTTCGGAAACTCGTAATTTCTTGGAAGCTTGGCAACCCCTCTCAATGAAAGTGCTTTTCCACAGTCTCTGCTTAGGGCTACTTGAAGCGGAAACAAATCACAGAGACAAAACTGAGAACTCCTTTATTTTGTCAAGTTTCAAAGAGCTACTACAAACCATGTTGGATTTAGAGTTCCGAATTCATCTATCTATATAGGAGAGAACAGAGTGAAACCTAAAAATAAAAACTGCTACTGTAAACGAAGGCTTCAACCTAGAAGAACAAAATTTAGTGAGCCAAGTGAAATTTGTGGACATGTCATTACCACCACGTATCATCAAATTGGGTGAAAAAATATTTGCTGGTATTCGGAAACTCATAATTATTTGGAAGATTGGCAACCACTCTCAATGAAAGTGCTTTTCCACAGTCTCTGCTTAGGGCTACTTGAAGAGGAAACAAACCATAGAGACAAAACTGAGAACTCCTATATTTTGTCAGGTATCAAAGAGCCACTACAAACTTTTTTAAATTTAGAGTTCCAAATTCATCTATCTATATAGCAGAGAACAGAGTGAAACCTAAACATATAAACTGCTACTGTAGACGAACGCTTCAACCTGGAAGAACAAAATTTGGTGAGTCAAGTGGTTTTTGTTCCGATAATTACCCCCAAGTATCATCAACATTGGGTGAAAAGAATATTTGCTGGTATTTCAGAAACTCGTAATTTCTTGGAAGCTTGGCAACCCCTCTCAATGAAAGTGCTTTTCCACAGTCAGTGCCTAGGGCTACTTAAAGAGGAAACAATCCATAGAGACAAAACTGAGACCTCCTTTATTTTGTCAAGTTTCAAAGAGCTACTACAAACCATGTAGGATTTAGAGTTCCGCATTCATCTATCTATGTAGGAGAGAAAAGAGTGAAACCTAAAGTAAAAACGGCTACTGTAAAAGAATGCTTCAAACTAGAAGAACAAGATTTGGTGAGCCAAGTGGGTTTTGTGGACTGATCATTACCACCAAGTATCATCAACATTGGGTGAAAAAATAATTGCTGGTGTTTCGGAAACTCGTTATTTCTAAGAAGCTAGGCAACCCCTCTCAATGAAAGTGCTTTTCCACCGACGGTGCCTAGGGCTAATTGAGGAGGAAACAAACCATAGAGAAAAAACTGAGAACTCCTTTATTTTGTCAAGTTTCAAAGAGCTACTACAAACCATGTTGGATTTAGAGTTCCAAATTCATCTATCTATATAGCAGAGAACAGAGTGAAACCTAAACATATAAACTGCTACTGTAGACGAACGCTTCAACCTGGAAGAACAAAATTTGGTTAGCCAAGTGGGTTTTGTGTACTGATTATTACCACCAAGTATCATCAACATTGGATTAAAACAATATTTGCTGGTATTTCGGAAACTCGTAATTTTTGGAAGCTTGGCAACCCCTCTCAATGAAAGTGCTTTTCCACAGTCAGTGCCTAGGGCTACTTAAAGAGGAAACAATCCATAGAGACAAAACTGAGACCTCCTTTTTTTTGTCAAGTTTCAAAGAGCTACTACAAACCATGTAGGATTTAGAGTTCAAATTAATCTATCTATATAGGAGAGAACAGAGTGAAACCTAAAAATAAAAACTGCTATTGTAAACGAACGCTTCAACCTAGAAGAACAAAATTTGGTGAGCCAAGTGGGATTTGTGGACTAGTCAAAACCACCACGTATCATCAAGATTGGGTTAAAAAATATTTGCTGGTATTTCGGAAACTCGTAATTTCTTGGAAGCTTGGCAACCCCTCTCAATGAAAGTGCTTTTCCACAGTCTGTGCTTAGGGCTACTTGAAGTGGAAACAAATCATATAGAAAAAACTGAGAACTCCTTTATTTTGTCAAGTTTCAAAGAGCTACTACAATCCATGTTGGATTTAGAGTTACAAATTCATCTATCTATATAGGAGAGAACAGAGTGAAACATAAAAATAAAAACTGCTACTGTAAACGAAGGCTTCAACCTAGAAGAACAAAATTTGGTGAGCCAAGTGGGATTTGTGGACTTGTCAAAACCACCACGTATCATAAAGATTGGGTGAAAAAATATTTGCTGGTATTCGGAAACTCGTAATTATTTGGAAGATTGGCAACCCCTCTCAATGAAAGTGCTTTTCCACAGTTTGTGCTTAGGGCTACTTGAAACGGAAACAAATCACAGAGAAAAAACTGAGAACTCCATTATTTTGTCAAGTTTCAAAGACCTACTACAAACCATATTGGATTTAGAGTTCCAAATTCATCTATCTATATAGGAGAGAACAGAGTGAAACCTAAATATGAAAACTGCTACTGTAGACGAACGCTTCAACCTAGAAGAACAAAATTTGGTGAGCCAAGTGGGATTTGTGTACCGATCTTCACCACCACGTATCATCAAGATTGGGTGAAAAAATATTTGCTGGTATTTTGGAAACTCGTAATTTCTTGGTAGGTTGGCAACCCCTTTCAATGAAAGTGCGTTTCTACAGTCTCTGCTTAGGGATTCATGAAGCGGAAAAAAATCATAGAGACAAAACTGAGAACTCCTTTAATTTTCAAGTTTCAAAGAGCTATTACAAACCATATTGGATTTAGAATTCCAAATTCATCTATCTATATAGGAGAGACAGAGTGAAACCTAAATATAAAAACTGCTACTGTAGACGAACACTTCAACTTAGAAGAACAAAATTTGGTGAGCCAGGTGGGATTTGTATACTGATCATTACCACCAAGTGTCATCAAGATTGTGAAAAAAAATATTTGCTGGTATTTCGGAAACTCATTATTTCTTAGAAGCTTGGCTACCCCACTCAATAAAAGTGCTTTTCCAAAGTCTGTGCCTAGGACTACTTGAAGAGGAAACAAACCATAGAAACAAAACTGAGAGCTCCTTTTTTTTGCCAAGTTTCAAAGAGCTACTACAAACCACGTTGGATTTAGAGTGCCAAATTCATCTATCTATATAGGAGAGAACAGAGTGAAACCTAAATATAAAAACTGCTACTGTAGACGAACGCTTCAATCTAGAAGAACAAAATTTGTGAGCCAAGTGTGTTTTGTGTACTGATCATTACCACCAAGTATCATCAAGATTGGGTGAAAAAATATTTGCTGCTGTTTCGGAAACATCATAATTTCTTGGAACTTTGCAATCCCTCTCAATGAAAGTGCTTTTCCACTGTCTGTGCCTAGGGCTACTTGAAGAACAAACAAACCATAGAGACAAAACTAAGAACTCCTTTATTTTGTCAAGTTTCAAAGAGCTACTACAAATCATGTTGGATTTAGAGTTCCAAATTCATCTATCTCTATAAGAGAGAACAGAGTGAAACCTAAAAATAAAAACTGCTACTGTAGACGAATGCTTCAACGTAGAGGAACAGAATTTGGTGAGCCAAGTGGGAATTGTGTACTTGTCCTTACCACCATGTATCATCAAGATTGGGTGAAAAAATATTTGCTTGTATTTCGGAAACTCGTAATTTCTTGGAAGCTTGGCAACCCCTCTCAATGAAAGTGCTTTTCCACAGTCTGTGCTTAGGGCTATTAAAGAGGAAACAAACCATAGAGACAAAACTGAGAACTCCTTTATTTTGTCAAGTTTCAAAGAGCCACTACAAACCATGTTGGATTTAGAGTTCCAAATTCATCTATCTATATACGAGAGAACAGAGTGAAACCTAAACATAAAAAAAGGCTACTCTAGAAGAACGCTTCAACCTAGAAGAACAAAATTTGGTGAGCCAAGTGGGATTTGTGTACTGATCATTACCACCAAGTAACATCAAGGTTGGGTGAAAAAATATTTGCTGGTATTTCGGAACCTGGTAATTTCTTGGAAGCTTGGCAACCCCTCTCAATGAAATTGCTTTTCCACCGTCTGTGCCTAGGGCTATTTGAAGAGGAAACAAATCTTAGAGAAAAAACTGAGAACTCCTTTATTTTGTCAAGTTTCAAAGAGCCACTACAACCATGTTGGATTTAGAGTTCCAAATTCATCTATCTATATAGGAGAGAACAGAGTGAAACCTAAATATAAAAACTGCTACTGTGGACGAACTCTTCAATCTAGAAGAACAAGATTTGGTGAGCCAAGTGGGTTTTGTGTACTGATCATTACCACCAAGTATCATCAACATTGGGTGAAAAAATAATTGCTATTTTTTCGAAACTCGTTATTTCTTAGAAGCTTGGCAACCCCTCTCAATGAAAGTGCTTTTCCACCGTCGGTACCTAGGGCTAATTGAAGAGGAAACAAACCATAGAGACAAAACTGAGAACTCCTTTATTTTGTCAAGTTTCAAAGAGCTACTACAAACCATGTTGGATTTAGAGTCCAAATTCATCTATCTATATAGGAGAGAACAGAGTGAAACCTAAAAATAAAAACTGCTACTGTAAACGAAGGCTTCAACCTAGAAGAACAAAATATGGTGAGCCAAGTGGGATTTGTGGACTTGTCATTACCACACGTATCATCAAGATTGGGTGAAAAAATATTTGCTGGTATTTCGGAAACTCGTAATTATTTGGAAGTTTGGCAACCCCTCTCAATGAAAGTGCTTTTCCACAGTGTCTGCTTAGGGCTACTTGAAGAGGAAACAAACCATAGAGACAAAACTGAGAACTCTTTTATTTTGTCAAGTTTCAAAGAGCCACTACAAACCATGTTGCATTTAGAGTTCCAAATTCATCTATCTATATAGCAGAGAACACAGTGAAACCTAAAAATAAAAACTGCTACTGTAGACAAACGCTTCAACCTGGAAGAACAAAGTTTGTTGAGCCAAGTGGCATTTGTGTACTGATCATTACCACCAAGTATCATCAAGATTGGGTGAAAAAATATTTGCTGGTATTTCGGAAACTCGTTATTTCTTAGATGCTTGGCAACCCCAATCAATGAAAGTGCTTTTCCACAGTCTGTGCCTAGGACTACTTGAAGAGGAAACAAACCATAGAAACAAAACTGAGAACTCCTTTCTTTTGTCAAGTGTCAAAGAGCTACTACAAACCATGTTGGATTTAGAGTTCCAAATTCATCTATCTATATAGGAGAGAACACAGTGAAACCTAAATATAAAAACTGCTACTGCAGACGAACGCTTCAATCTAGAAAAACAAAATTTGGTGAGCCAATTGGGTTTTGTGTACTGATCATTACCACCGAGTATCATCAACATTGGAAGAAAAAATATTTGCTGGTGTTTCGGAAACTCGTTATTTCTTAGAAGCTTGGCAACCCCTCTCAATGAAAGTGCTTTTCCACCGTCGGTGCCTACGGCTAATTGAAAAGGAAACAAACCATAGAGACAAAACTGAAAACTCCTTTCTTTTGTCAAGTTTCAAAGAGCTACTACAAATCATGTTGGATTTAGAGATCCAAATTCATCTATCTATATATCAGAGAACAGAGTGAAACCTAAATATAAAAACTGCTACTGTAGATGAACGCTTCAACCTAGAAGAACAAAATTTTTTGAGCCAAGTGGGATTTGTGTACTGATCATTACCACCAAGTATCATCAAGATTGGGTGAAAAAATATTTGCTGCTATTTCGGAAACTTCGTAATTTCTTGGAAGCTAGGCAACCCCTCTCAATGAAAGTGCTTTTCCACAGTCTCTGCTTAAGGCTACTTTAAGCGGAAACAAATCATAGAGACAAAACTGAGGACTCCTTTATTTTGTCAAGTTTCAAAGAGCTACTACAAACCATGTTGGATTTAGAGTTCCAAATTCATCTATATATATAGGAGAGAACAGAGTGAAACCTAAAAGTAGAAACTGCTACTGTAAACGAACGCTTCAACTTAGAAGAACAAAATTTCGTGAGCCAAGTGGGATTTGTGGACTTGTCATTACCACCATGTATCATCAAGATTTGGTGAAAAAATATTTGCTGGTATTTCGGAAACTCGTAATTTCTTGGAAGCTTGGCAACCCCTCTCAATGAAAGTGCTTTTCCACAGTCTCTGCTTAGGGCTACTTGAAGCGGAAACAAATCACAGAGACAAAACTGAGAACTCCTTTATTTTGTCAAGTTTCAAAGAGCTACTACAAACCATGTTGGATTTAGAGTTCCGAATTCATCTATCTATATAGGAGAGAACAGAGTGAAACCTAAAAATAAAAACTGCTACTGTAAACGAAGGCTTCAACCTAGAAGAACAAAATTTAGTGAGCCAATTGGGATTTGTGGACTTGTCATTACCACCACGTATCATCAAATTGGGTGAAAAAATATTTGCTGGTATTCGGAAACTCATAATTATTTGGACGATTGGCAACCACTCTCAATGAAAGTGCTTTTCCACAGTCTCTGCTTAGGGCTACTTGAAGAGGAAACAAACCATAGAGACAAAACTGAGAACTCCTATATTTTGTCAGGTATCAAAGAGCCACTACAAACTTTTTTAAATTTAGAGTTCCAAATTCATCTATCTATATAGCAGAGAACAGAGTGAAACCTAAACATATAAACTGCTACTGTAGACGAACGCTTCAACCTGGAAGAACAAAATTTGGTGAGCCAAGTGGTTTTTGTTCCGATAATTACCCCCAAGTATCATCAACATTAGGTGAAAAGAATATTTCCTGGTATTTCGGAAACTCGTAATTTCTTGGAAGCTTGGCATCCCCTCTCAATGAAAGTGCTTTTCCACAGTCAGTGCCTAGGGCTACTTAAAGAGGAAAGAATCCATAGAGACAAAACTGAGACCTCCTTTATTTTGTCAAGTTTCAAAGAGCTACTACAAACCATGTAGTATTTAGAGTTCCGCATTCATCTGTCTATGTAGGAGAGAAAAGAGTGAAACCTAAAGTAAAAACGGCTACTGTAAAAGAATGCTTCAAACTAGAAGAACAAGATTTGGTGAGCCAAGTGGGTTTTGTGGACTGATCATTACCACCAAGTATCATCAACATTGGGTGAAAAAATAATTGCTGGTATTTCGGAAACTCGTTATTTCTAAGAAGCTAGGCAACCCCTCTCAATGAAAGTGCTTTTCCACCGTCGGTGCCTAGGGCTAATTGAGGAGGAAACAAACCATAGAGAAAAAACTGAGAACTCCTTTATTTTGTCAAGTTTCAAAGAGCTACTACAAACCATGTTGGATTTAGAGTTCCAAATTCATCTATCTATATAGCAGAGAACAGAGTGAAACCTAAACATATAAACTGCTACTGTAGACGAACGCTTCAACCTGGAAGAACAAAATTTGGTTAGCCAAGTGGGTTTTGTGTACTGATTATTACCACCAAGTATCATCAACATTGGATTAAAACAATATTTGCTGGTATTTCGGAAACTCGTAATTTTTGGAAGCTTGGCAACCCCTCTCAATGAAAGTGCTTTTCCACAGTCAGTGCCTAGGGCTACTTGAAGCGGAAACAAATCATAGTGACAAAACTGAGAACTCCTTTACTTTGTGAAGTTTCAAAGAGCTACTACAAACCATATTGCATTAAGAATTCCAAATTCATCTATCTATATAGGAGAGACAGAGTGAAACCTAAATATAAAAACTGCTACTGTAGACGAACGCTTCAACCTAGAAGAACAAAATTTGGTGAGCCAAGTGGGATTTGTGTACTGATCATTACCACCAAGTGTCATCAAGATTGTGAGAAAAAATATTTGCTGGTATTTCGGAAACTCGTTATTTCTTAGAAGATTGGCAACCCCACTCAATGAAAGTGCTTTTCCACAGTCTGTGCCTAGGATTACTTGCAGAGGAAACAAACCATAGAAACAAAACTGAGAACTCCTTTATTTTGTCATGTTTCAAAGAGCTACTACAAACCATGTTGGATTTAGAGTTCCAAATTCGTCTATCTATATAGGAGAGAACAGAGTGAAACCTAAATATAAAAACTGCTACTGTAGACAAACGCTTCAATGTAGAAGAACAAAATTTGGTGAACCAAGTGGGTTTTTTTTTTTACTGATCATTACCACCAAGTATCATCTACATTGGGTGAAAAAATATTTGCTGGTATTTCGGAAACTCGTTATTTTTAGAAGCTTGGCAACCCCTCTCAATGAAAGTGCTTTTCCACCGTCGATGCCTAGGTGTAATTGAAGAGGAAACAAAAAATAGAGACAAAACTGAGAACTCCTTTCTTTTGTCAAGTTTCAAAGAGCTACTACAAATCATGTTGGATTTGGGGTTCCAAATTCATCTACCTATATAGCAGAGAACAGAGTGAAACCTAAATATATAAACTTCTACTGTATATGAACGCTTCAACCTAGAAGAACAAAATTTGGTTAGCCAAGTGGGATTTGTTTACTGATCATTATCACCAAGTATCATCAAGATTGGGTGAAAAAATATTTTCTGCTATTTCGGAAACATCGTAATTTCTTCTAAGCTTGGCAACCCCTCTCAATGAAAGTGCTTTTCCACAGTCTCTGCTTAAGGCTACTTGAAGCAGAAACAAATCATAGAGACAAAACTGAGAACTCCTTTATTTTGTCAAGTTTCAAAGAGCTACTACAAACCATGTTGGATTTAGAGTTTAAATTCATCTATCTATATAAGAGAGAACAGAGTGAAACCTAAATATAAAACTGCTACTGTACACGAACGCTACAACCTAGAAGTATAAAATTTGGTGAGCCAAGTGGGATTTGTGTACCGATCATTACCACCAAGTATCATCAAGATTGGGTGAAAAAATATTTGCTGGTATTACGGAAACTGGTAATTTCTTGGAAGCTTATCAACCCCTCTCAATGAAAGTGCTTATCCACAGTCTGTGCCATGGCTACTTGAAGAGGAAACAAACCATAGAGAAAAACCTGAGAACTCCTTTCTTTTGTCAAGTTTCAAAGAGCTACTACAAACCATGTTGGATTTAGAGTTCCAAAATCATCTATCTATACAGGAGAGAACAGAGTGAAACCTAAAAATAAAAACTGCTACTGAAAACGAACGCATCAACCTAGAAGAACAAAATTTGGTGAGTCAAGTGGGATTTGTGTACTGATCTTTACCACCAAGTATCATCAAGATTGGGTGAAAAAATATTTGCTGGTATATTGGAAACTGGTAATTTCTTGGAAGCTTGGTAACCCCTCTCAATGAAAGTGCTTTTCCACAGTCACTGCTTAGGGCTACTTGAAGCGGAAAATAATCATAGAGACAAAACTGAGAACTCCTTTATTTTGTCAAGTTTCAAAGAGCTACTACAAACCATGTTGGATTTAGTGTTCCAAATTCATCTATCCATATAGGAGAGAACAGAGTGAAACCTAAAAATTAAAACTGCTACTATAAACGAACGCTTCAACCTAGAAGAAGAAAATTTGGTGAGCCAAGTTGGATGTGTGGAGTTGTCATTACCACCACGTATCATCAAGATTGGGTGAAAAAATATTTCCTGGTATTTCGGAAACTCGTAATTTCTTGGAAGCTTGGCAACCCCTCTCAATGAAAGTGCTTTTCCACCGTCGGTGCCTAGGGGTCATTGAAGAGGAAAGAAAAAATAGAGACAAAACTGAGAACTCCTTTCTTTTGTCAAGTTTCAAAGACCTACTACAAATCATGTTGGATTTAGAGTTCCAAATTCATCTACCTATATAGCAGAGAACAGAGTGAAACCTAAATATATAAACTTCTACTGTAGATTAACGCTTCAACCTAGAAGAACCAAATTTGGTGAGCCAAGTGGGATTTGTTTACTGATCATTATCACCAAGTATCATCAAGATTGCTTGAAAAAATATTTTCTGCTATTTCAGAAACATCGTAATTTCTTGGAAGCTTGGCAACCCCCCTCAATGAAAGTGCTTTTCCACAGTCTCTGCTTAAGGCTACTTGAAGCGGAAACAAATCATAGAGACAAAACTGAGAACTCTTTTATTTTGTCAAGTTTCAAAGAGCTACTACAAACCATGTTGGATTTAGAGTTAAAATTCATCTATCTATACAGGAGAGAACAGAGTGAAACCTAAAAATAAAAACTGCTACTGAAAACGAACGCATCAACCTAGAAGAACAAAATCTGGTGAGTCAAGTGGGATTTGTGTACTGATCATTACCACCAAGTATCATCAAGATTGGGTGAAAAAATATTTGCTGGTATATTGGAAACTTGTAATTTCTTGGAAGCTTGGCAACCCCTCTCAATGAAAGTGCTTTTCCAACATCTGTGCCTAGGGCTACTTGAAGAGGAAACAAATCATAGAGACAAAACTGAGAACTCCTTTATTTTGTCAAGTTTCAAAGAGCCACTACAAAACATGTTGGATTTCGAGTTCCAAATTCATCTATCTATATACGAGAGAACAGAGTGAAACCTAAAAATAAAAACTGCTACTGTAAACGAACGCTTCAACCTAGAAGAACAAAATTTGGTGAGCCAAGTGGGACTTGTGGACTTGTCATTACCACCACGTATCATTAAGATTGGGTGAAAAAATATTTGCTGTTATTTCGGAAACTCTGTAATTTCTTGGAAGCTTGGCAACCCCTCTCAATGAAAGTGCTTTTCCACAGTCTCTGCTTAGGGGTACTTGAAGCGGAACCAAATCATAGAGACAAAACTGAGAACTGCTTTATTTTGTCAAGTTTCAAAGAGCCACTACAAACCATGTTGGATTTAGAGTTCCAAATTCATCTATCTATATGGCAGAGAACAGAGTGAAACCTAAAATTAAAAACTGCTACTGAAAACGAACGCATCAACTTGGAAGAACAAAATTTGGTGAGCCAAGTGGGATTTGTGTGCTGATCATTACCTCCATATATCATCAAGATTGGGTGAAGAAATATTTGCTGGTATTTCGGAAACTCGTTTATTTCTTAGAAGCTTGGCAATTTCTGTCAATGAAAGTGCTTTTCCACCGTTGATGCCTAGGGCTAAGTGAAGAGGAAACAAACCATAGAGACAAAACTGAGAACTCCTTTCTTTTTTCAAGTTTCAAAGAGCTACTACAAACCATGTAGGATTTAGAGTTCCAAATTCATCTATCTATATAGGAGAGAACAGAGTGAAACCTAAATATATAAACTGCTACTGTAGATGAACGCTTCAACCTAGAATAAAAAAATTTATTGAGCCAAGTGGGATGTGTGGAGTTGTCATTAAACCACGTATCATCAGATTGGGTGAAAAAAGTATTTGCTGGTATTTCGGAAACTCGTAATTTCTTGGAAGCTTGGCAACCCCTCTCAATGAAAGTGCATTTCCACAGTCAATGCTTAGGGCTACTTGAAGCGGAAACAAATCATAGAGACAAAACTGAGAACTCCTTTATTTTGTCAAGTTTCAAAGAGCTACTACAAAACCATGTTGGATTTAGAGATAAAAATTCATCTATCTATATAGGAGAGAACAGAGTGAAACCTAAAAATAAAAACTGCTACTGTAAACGAACTCTTCAACCTAGAAAAACAAAATTTGGTGAGCCAAGTGGGATGTGTGGAGTTGTCATTACCACCACGTATCATCAAGATTGGGTGAAGAAATATTGCTGGTATTTCGGAAACTCGTAATTTCTTGGAAGCTTGGCAACCCCTCTCAATGAATGTGCTTTTCCACAGTCACTGCTTAGGGATACTTGAAGCGTAAACAAATCATAGTGACAAAACTGAGAACTCTTTACTTTGTGAAGTTTCAAAGAGCTACTTCTAACCATATTGGATTAAGAATTCCAAATTCATCTATCTATATATGAGAGACAGAGTGAAACCTAAATATAAAAACTGCTACTGTAGACGAACGCTTCAACCTAGAAGAACAAAATTTGGTGAGCCAAGTGGGATTTGTGTACTGATCATTACCACCAAGTGTCATCAAGATTGTGAGAAAAAATATTTGCTGGTATTTCGGAAACTCGTTATTTCTTAGAAGATTGGCAACCCCACTCAATGAAAAGTGCTTTTCCACAGTCTGTGCCTAGGACTACTTGAAGAGGAAACAAACCATAGAAACAAAACTGAGAACTCCTATATTTTGTCAAGTTTCAAAGAGCTACTACAAACCATGTTGGATTTAGAGTTCCAAATTCATCTATCTATATAGGAGAGAACAGAGTGAAACCTAAATATAAAAACTGCTACTGCAGACGAACGCTTCAATCTAGAAAAACAAAATTTGGTGAGCCAAGTGGGTTTTTTTACTGATCATTACCACCAAGTATCATCAACATTGGGTGAAAAAATATTTGCTGGTATTTCGGGAACTCGTTATTTCTTAAAAGCTTGGCAACCCCTCTCAATGATAGTGCTTTTCCACCGTCGGTGCCTAGGGTCATTGAAGAGGAAAGAAAAAATAGAGACAAAACTGAGAACTCCTTTCTTTTGTCAAGTTTCAAAGACCTACTACAAATCATGTTGGATTTAGAGTTCCAAATCATCTACCTATATAGCAGAGAACAGAGTGAAACCTAAATATATAAACTTCTACTGTAGATGAACGCTTCAACCTAGAAGAACCAAATTTGGTGAGCCAAGTGGGATTTTTTTACTGATCATTATCACCAAGTATCATCAAGATTGGGTGAAAAAATATTTTCTGCTATTTCAGAAACATCGTAATTTCTTGGAAGCTTGGCAACCCCTCTCAATGAAAGTGCTTTTCCACAGTCTCTGCTTAAGGCTACTTGAAGCGGAAACAAATCATAGAGACAAAACTGAGAACTCCTTTATTTTGTCAAGTTTCAAAGAGCTACTACAAACCATGTTGGATTTAGAGTTAAAATTTATCTATCTATACAGGAGAGAACAGAGTGAAACCTAAAAATAAAAACTGCTACTGAAAACGAACGCATCAACCTAGAACAACAAAATCTGGTGAGTCAAGTGGGATTTGTGTACTGATTCATTACCACCAAGTATCATCAAGATTGGGTGAAAAAATATTTGCTGGTATATTGGAAACTTGTAATTTCTTGGAAGCTTGGCAACCCCTCTCAATGAAGCTTGCTTTTTTCCAACATCTGTGCCTAGTACTTGAAGAGGAAAGAAACCATAGAGACAAAACTGAGAACTCCTTTATATTGTCAAGTTTCAAAGAGCCACTACAAAACATGTTGGATTTCGAGTTCCAAATTCATCTATCTATATACGAGAGAACAGAGTGAAACCTAAAAATAAAAACTGCTACTGTAAACGAACGCTTCAACCTAGAAGAACAAAATTTGGTGAGCCAAGTGGGATTTGTGGACTTGTCATTACCACCACGTATCATTAAGATTGGGTGAAAAAATATTTGCTGTTATTTCGGAAACTCGTAATTTCTTGGAAGCTTGGCAACCCCTCTCAATGAAAGTGCTTTTCCACAGTCTCTGCTTAGGGCTACATGAAGCGGAAACAAATCATAGAGACAAAACTGAGAACTCCTTTATTTTGTCAAGTTTCAAAGAGCTACTACAAACCATATTGGATTTAGAGTTCCAAATACATCTATCTATATAAGAGAGAACAGAGTGAAACCTAAATATAAACACTGCTACTGTAGACGAACGCTTCAACCTAGAAGAACAAAATTTGGTGAGCCAAGTGGGATTTGTGTACCGATCTTCACCACCAAGTATCATCAAGATTGGGAGAAAAAATATTTGCTGGTATTTCGGAAACTCGTTATTTCTTAGCAGCTTGGCAACCCTCTCAATGAAAGTGCTCTTCCACAGTCTGTGCCAGGGCTACTTGAAGAGGAAACAAACCATAGAGAGAAAACTGAGAACTCCTTTATTTTGTCAAGCTACAAAGAGCTACTACAAACCATGTTGGATTTAGAGTTCCAAATTCATCTATCTATATAGGAGAGAACAGAGTGAAACCTAAAAATAAAAACTGCTACTGAAAACGAACGCAACAACCTAGAAGAACAAAATTTGGTGAGTCAAGTGGGATTTGTGTACCGATCATTACCAAGAAGTATCATCAAGATTGGGTGAAAAAATATTTGCTGGTATATCGGAAACTGGTAATTTCTTGGAAGCTTGGCAACCCCTCTCAATGAAAGTGCTTTTCCACCATCTGTGCCTAGGGCTACTTGAAGCGGAAACAAACCATAAAACAAAACTGAGAACTCCTTTATTTTGTCAAGTTTCAAAGAGCCACTACAAAACATGTTGGATTTCGAGTTGCAAATTCATCTATCTATATACGAGAGAACAGAGTGAAACCTAAACAGAAAAACTGCTAATGTAGAAGAACGCTTCAACCTAGAAGAACAAAATTTGGTGAGCCAAGTGGGATTGGAGTACTGATCATTACCACCAAGTATCATCCAGATTGGGTGAAAATATATTTGCTGGTATTTCGGAAACTCGTAATTTCTTGGAAGCTTGGCAACCCCTCTCAATGAAAGTGCTTTTCCACAGTCACTGCTTAGGGCTACTTGAAGCGGAAACAAATCATAGAGACAAAACTGAGAACTCCTTTATTTTGTTAAGTTTCAAAGAGCTACTACAAACCATGTTGGATTTAGTGTTCCAAATTCATCTATCTATATAGGAGAGAACAGAGTGAAACCTAAAAATTAAAACTGCTACTATAAACGAACGCTTCAACCTAGATGAAGAAAATTTGGTGAGCCAAGTTGGATGTGTGGAGTTGTCATTACCACCACGTATCATCAAGATTGGGTGAAAAAATATTTGCTGGTATTTCGGAAACTCGTAATTTCTTGGAAGCTTGGCAACCCCTCTCAATGAAAGTGCTTTACCACCGTCTGTGCCTAGGGCTACTTGAAGAGGAAACAAACCATAGAGACAAAACTGAGAAATGCTTTATTTTGTCAAGTTTTAAAGAGCCACTACAAACCATGTTGGATTTAGAGTTCCAAATTCATCTATCTATATGGCAGAGAACAGAGTGAAACCTAAAATTAAAAACTGCTACTGAAAACGAACGCATCAACTTGGAAGAACAAAATTTGGTGAGCCAAGTGGGATTTGTGTACTGATCATTACCTCCAAGTATCATCAAGATTGGTTGAAGAAATATTTGCTGGTATTTCGGAAACTCGTTATTTCTTAGAAGCTTGGCAATTTCTGTCAATGAAAGTGCTTTTCCACCGTTGGTGCCTAGGGCTAAGTGAAGAGGAAACAAACCACAGAGACAAAACTGAGAACTCCTTTCTTTTGTCAAGTTTCAAATAGCTACTACAAACCATGTAGGATTTAGAGTTCCAAATTCATCTATCTATATAGGAGAGAACAGAGTGAAACCTAAATATATAAACTGCTACTGTAGATGAACGCTTCAACCTAGAAGAACAAAATTTGGTGAGCCAAGTGGGATGTTTGGAGTTGTCATTACCACCACGTATCATCAAGATTGGGTGAAAAAGTATTTGCTGGTATTTCGGAAACTCGTAATTTCTTGGAAGCTTGGCAACCCCTCTCAATGAAAGTGCTTTTCCACAGTCACTGCTTAGGGCTACTTGAAGCGGAAACAAATCATAGAGACAAAACTGAGAACTCCTTTATTTTGTCAAGTTTCAAAGAGCTACTACAAACCATGTTGGATTTAGAGTTAAAAAATTCATCTATCTATATAGGAGAGAACAGAGTGAAACCTACAAATAAAAACTGTACTGTAAACGAACTCTTCAACCTAGAAGAACAAAATTTGGTGAGCCAAGTGGGATGTGTGGAGTTGTCATTACCACCATGTATCATCAAGATTGGGTGAAAAAATATTTGCTGGTATTTCGGAAACTCGTAATTTCTTGGAAGCTTGGCAACCCCTCTCAATGAATGTGCTTTTCCACAGTCACTGCTTAGGGCTACTTGAAGCGGAAACAAATCATAGTGACAAAACTGAGAACTCCTTTACTTTGTGAAGTTTCAAAGAGCTACTACAAACCATATTGCATTAAGAATTCCAAATTCATCTATCTATATAGGAGAGACAGAGTGAAACCTAAATATAAAAACTGCTACTGTAGACGAACGCTTCAACCTAGAAGAACAAAATTTGGTGACCCAAGTGGGATTTGTGTACTGATCATTACCACCAAGTGTCATCAATATTGTGAGAAAAAATATTTGCTGGTATTTCGGAAACTCGTTATTTTTAGAAGCTTGGCAACCCCTCTCAATGAAAGTGCTTTTCCACCGTCGATGCCTAGGTGTAATTGAAGAGGAAACAAAAAATAGAGACAAAACTGAGAACTCCTTTCTTTTGTCAAGTTTCAAAGACCTACTACAAATCATGTTGGATTTGGAGTTCCAAATTCATCTACCTATATAGCAGAGAACAGAGTGAAACCTAAATATATAAACTTCTACTGTATATGAACGCTTCAACCTAGAAGAACAAAATTTGGTGAGCCAAGTGGGATTTGTTTACTGATCATTATCACCAAGTATCATCAAGATTGGGTGAAAAAATATTTTCTGCTATTTCGGAAACATCGTAATTTCTTCTAAGCTTGGCAACCCCTCTCAATGAAAGTGCTTTTCCACAGTCTCTGCTTAAGGCTACTTGAAGCGGAAACAAATCATAGAGACAAAACTGAGAACTCCTTTATTTTGTCAAGTTTCAAAGAGCTACTACAAACCATGTTGGATTTAGAGTTAAAATTCATCTATCTATATAAGAGAGAACAGAGTGAAACCTAAATATAAAAACTGCTACTGTACACGAACGCTTCAACCTAGAAGTATAAAATTTGGTGAGCCAAGTGGGATTTGTGTACGGATCATTACCACCAAGTATCATCAAGATTGGGTGAAAAAATATTTGCTGGTATTTCGGAAACTGGTAATTTCTTGGAAGCTTAACAACCCCTCTCAATGAAAGTGCTTTTCCACAGTCTGTGCCAGGGCTACTTGAAGAGGAAACAAACCATAGAGAAAAACCTGAGAACTCCTTTGTTTTGTCAAGTTTCAAAGAGCTACTACAAACCATGTTGGATTTAGAGTTCCAAAATCATCTATCTATACAGGAGAGAATAGAGTGAAACCTAAAAATAAAAACTGCTACTGAAAACGAACGCATCAACCTAGAAGAACAAAATTTGGTGAGTCAAGTGGGATTTGTGTACTGATCTTTACCACCAAGTATCATCAAGATTGGGTGAAAAAATATTTGCTGGTATATTGGAAACTGGTAATTTCTTGGAAGCTTGGCACCCCCTCTCAATGAAAGTGCTTTTCCACAGTCACTGCTTAGGGCTACTTGAAGCGGAAACAAATCATAGAGACAAAACTGAGAACTCCTTTATTTTGTCAAGTTTCAAAGAGCTACTACAAACCATGTTGGATTTAGTGTTCAAAATTAATCTATCCATATAGGAGAGAACAGAGTGAAACCTAAAAATTAAAACTGCTACTATAAACGAACGCTTCAACCTAGAAGAAGAAAATTTGGTGAGCCAAGTTGGATGTGTGGAGTTGTCATTACCACCACGTATCATCAAGATTGGGTGAAAAAATATTTGCTGTTATTTCGGAAACTCGTAATTTCTTGGAAGATTGGCAACCCCTCTCAATGAAAGTGCTTTACCACCGTCTGTGCCTAGGGCTACTTGAAGAGGAAACAAACCATAGAGACAAAACTGAGAAATGCTTTATTTTGTCAAGTTTTAAAGAGCCACTACAAACCATGTTGGATTTAGAGTTCCAAATTCATCTATCTATATGGCAGAGAACAGAGTGAAACCTAAAATTAAAAACTGCTACTGAAAACGAACGCATCAACTTGGAAGAACAAAATTTGGTGAGCCAAGTGGGATTTGTGTACTGATCATTACCACCAAGTATCATCAAGATTGGGTGAAAAAATATTTGCTGGTATATTGGAAACTTGTAATTTCTTGGAAGCTTGGCAAGCCCTCTCAATGAAAGTGCTTTTCCAACATCTGTGCCTTGGGCTACTTGAAGAGGAAACAAACCATAGAGACAAAACTGAGAACTCCTTTATTTTGTCAAGTTTCAAAGAGCCACTGCAAAACATGTTGGATTTCGAGTTCCAAATTCATCTATCTATATACGAGAGAACAGAGTGAAACCTAAAAATAAAAACTGCTACTGTAAACGAACGCTTCAACCTAGAAGAACAAAATTTGGTGAGCCAAGTGGGATTTGTGGACTTGTCATTACCACCACGTATCATCAAGATTGGGTGAAAAAATATTTGCTGTTATTTCGGAAACTCGTAATTTCTTGGAAGCTTTTCAACCCCTCTCAATGAAAGTGCTTTTCCACAGTCTCTGCTTAGGGCTACATGAAGCGGAAACAAATCATAGAGACAAAACTGAGAACTCCTTTATTTTGTCAAGTTTCAAAGAGCTACTACAAACCATATTGGATTTAGAGTTCCAAATACATCTATCTATATAAGAGAGAACAGAGTGAAACCTAAATATAAAAACTGCTACTGTAGACGAAGGCTTCAACCTAGAAGAACAAAATTTGGTGAGCCAAGAGGGATTTGTGTACCGATCTTCACCACCAAGTATCATCAAGATTGGGAGAAAAAATATTTGCTGGTATTTCGGAAACTCGTTATTTCTTAGCAGCTTGGCAACCCCTCTCAATTAAAGTGCTCTTCCACAGTCTGTGCCAGGGCTACTTGAAGAGGAAACAAACCATAGAGAGAAAACTGAGAACTCCTTTATTTTGTCAAGCTACAAAGAGCTACTACAAACCATGTTGGATTTAGAGTTCCAAAATCATCTATCTATACAGGAGAGAACAGAGTGAAACCTAAAAATAAAAACTGCTACTGAAAACGAACGCATCAACCTACAAGAACAAAATTTGGTGAGTCAAGTGGGATTTGTGGACTGATTATTACCACCAAGTATCATCAAGATTGGGTGAAAAAATATTTGCTGGTATTTCGGAACCTGGTAATTTCTTGGAAGCTTGGCAACCCCTCTCAATGAAAGTGCTTTTCCACAGTCTCTGCTTAGTTCTATGTGAAGCGGAAACAAATCATAGAGACAAAACTGAGAACTCCTTTAATTTGTCAAGTTTCAAAGAGCTACTACAAACCATGTTGGATTTAGTTTTCCAAATTAATCTATCTATATAGGAGAGAACAGAGTGAAACCTAAAAATAAAAACTGCTACTGTAAACGAACGCTTCAACCTAGAAGAAGAAAATTTGGTAAGCCAAGTGGGATGTGTGGAGTTGTCATTACCACCACGTATCATCAAGATTGGGTGAAAAAATATTTGCTGGTATTTCGGAAACTCGTAATATCTTGGAAGCTTGGCAACCCCTCTCAATGAAAGTGCTTTTCCACAGTCACTGCTTAGGGTTACTTGAGGCGGAAACAAATCATAGAGACAAAACTGAGAACTCCTTTATTTTGTCAAGTTTCAAAGAGCTACCACAAAACATGTTGGATTTAGAGTTAAAAAATTCATCTATCTATATAGGAGATAACAGAGTGAAACCTAAAAATAAAAACTGCTACTGTAAACGAACGCTTCAACCTAGAAGAACAAAATTTGGTGAGCCAAGTGGGATTTGTGTACCGATCATTACTACCACGTATCATCAAGATTGGGTGAAAAAATATTTGCTGTTATTTCGGAAACTCGTAATTTCTTGGAAGCTTATCAACCCCTCTCAATGAAAGTGCTTTTCCACAGTCTGTGCCAGGGCTACTTGAAGAGGAAACAAACCATAGAGAAAAACCTGAGAACTCCTTTATTTTGTCAAGTTTCAAAGAGCTACTACAAACCATGTTGGATTTAGAGTTCCAAAATCATCTATCTATACAGGAGAGAACAGAGTGAAACCTAAAAATAAAAACTGCTACTGAAAACGAACGCATCAACCTAGAAGAACAAAATTTGGTGAGTCAAGTGGGATTTGTGTACTGATCATTACCACCAAGTATCATCAAGATTGGGTGAAAAAATATTTGCTGGTATATTGGAAACTTGTAATTTCTTGGAAGCTTGGCAACCCCTCTCAATGAAAGTGCTTTTCCAACATCTGTGCCTTGGGCTACATGAAGAGGAAACAAACCATAGAGACAAAACTGAGAACTCCTTTATTTTGTCAAGTTTCAAAGAGCCATTACAAAACATGTTGGATTTCGAGTTCCAAATTCATCTATGTATATATGAGAGAACAGAGTGAAACCTAAAAATAAAAACTGCTACTGTAAACGAACGCTTCAACCTAGAAGAACAAAATTTGGTGAGCCAAGTGGGATTTGTGGACTTGTCATTACCACCACGTATCATCAAGATTGGGTGAAAAAATATTTGCTGTTATTTCAGAAACTCGTAATTTCTTGGAATCTTGGCAACCCCTCTCAATGAAAGTGCTTTTCCACAGTCTCTGCTTAGGGCTACATGAAGCGGAAACAAATCATAGAGACAAAACTGAGAACTCCTTTATTTTGTCAAGTTTCAAATAGCTACTACAAACCATATTGGATTTAGAGTTCCACATACATCTATCTATATAAGAGAGAACACAGTGAAACCTAAATATAAAAACTGCTACTGTAGACGAACGCTTCAACCTAGAAGAACAAAATTTGGTGAGCCAAGTGGGATTTGTGTACCGATCTTCACCACCAAGTATCATCAAGATTGGGAGAAAAAATATTTGCTGGTATTTCGGAAACTCGTTATTTCTTAGCAGCTTGGCAACCCCTCTCAATGAAAGTGCTCTTCCACAGTCTGTGCCAGGGCTACTTGAAGAGGAAACAAACCATAGAGAGAAAACTGAGAACTCCTTTATTTTGTCAAGCTACAAAGAGCTACTACAAACCATGTTGGATTTAGAGTTCCAAATTCATCTATGTATATAGGAGAGAACAGAGTGAAACCTAAAAATAAAAACTGCTACTGAAAACGAACGCATCAACCTAGAAGAACAAAATTTGGTGAGTCAAGTGGGATTTGTTGTCCGATCATTACCAAGAAGTATCATCAAGATTGGGTGAAAAAATATTTGCTGGTATATCGGAAACTGGTAATTTCTTGGAAGCTTGGCAACCCCTCTCAATGAAAGTGCTTTTCCACCATCTGTGCCTAGGGCTACTTGAAGCGGAAACAAACCATAAAGACAAAACTGAGAACTTCTTTATTTTGTCAAGTTTCAAAGAGCCACTACAAAACATGTTGGATTTCGAGTTGCAAATTCATCTATCTATATACGAGAGAACAGAGTGAAACCTAAACATAAAAACTGCTAATGTAGAAGAACGCTTGAACCTAGAACAACAAAATTTGGTGAGCCAAGTGGGAATTGAGTACTGATCATTACCACCAAGTATCATCCAGATTGGGTGACAAAATATTTGCTGGTATTTCGGAAACTGGTAATTTCTTGGAAGCTTGGCAACCCCTCTCAATGAAAGTGCTTTTCCACAGTCACTGCTTAGGGCTGCTTGAAGTGGAAACAAATCATAGAGACAAAACTGAGAACTCCTCTACTTTGTCAAGTTTCAAAGAGCTACCACAAACCATATTGAAATTAGAATTCCAAATTCATCTATGTATATAGGAGAGACAGAATGAAACCTAAATATAAAAACTGCTACTGTAGACGAACGCTTCAACCTAGAACAACAAAATTTGGTGAGCCAAGTGGGATTTGTGTACTGATCATTACCACCAAGTGTCATCCAGATTGTGACAAAAAATATTTGCTGGAATTTCGGAAACTCGTTATTTCTTAGAAGCTTGGCAACCCCACTCATTGAAAGTGCTTTTCCACCGTCTGTGACTAGGGCTACTTGAAAAGGAAACAAACCATAGAGAAAAAACTGAGAAGTGCTTTATTTTGTCAAGTTTCAAAGAGCCACTACAAACCAAGATGGATTTAGAGTTCCAAATTCATCTATCTATATAGCAGAGAACAGAGTGAAACCTAAAAACAAAAACTGCTACTGAAAACGAACACATCAACTTGGAAGAACAAAATTTGGTGAGCCAAGTGGGATTTGTGTACTGATCATTACCACCAAGTATCATCAAGATTGGGTGAAAAAATATTTGCTGGTATTTCGGAAACTCGTAATTTCTTGGAAGCTTGGCAACCCCTCTAAATGAAAGTGCTTTTCCACAGTCACTGCTTAGGGTTACTTGAGGCGGAAACAAATCATAGAGACAAAACTGAGAACTCCTTTATTTTGTCAAGTTTCAAAGAGCTACTACAAAACATGTTGGATTTAGAGTTCAAAAATTCATCTATCTATATTGGGGATAACAGAGTGAAACCTAAAAATAAAAACTGCTACTGTAAACGAACGCTTCAACCTAGAAGAACAAAATTTGGTGAGCCAAGTGGGATGTGTGGACTTGTCATTACCACCACGTATCATCAAGATTGGGTGAAAAAATATTTGCTGGTATTTCGAAGCTCGTAATTTCTTGAAAGCTTGGCAACCCCTCTCAATGAAAGTGCTTTACCACCGTCTGTGCCTAGGGCTACTTGAAGAGGAAACAAACCATAGAGACAAAACTGAGAACTGCTTTATTTTGTCAAGTTTCAAAGAGCCACTACAAACCATGTTGAATTTAGAGTTCCAAATTCATCTATCTATATAGCAGAGAACAGAGTGAAACCTAAAATTAAAAACTGCTACTGAAAACGAACGCATCAACTTGGAAGAACAAACTTTGGTGAGCCAAGTGGGATTTGTGTACTGATCATTACCTCCAAGTATCATCAAGATTGGGTGAAGAAATATTTGCTGGTATTTTGGAAACTCGTTATTTCTTAGAAGCTTGGCAATTTCTGTCAATGAAAGTGCTTTTCCACCGTTGGTGCCTAGGGCTAATTGAAGAGGAAACAAACCATAGAGACAAAACTGAGAACTCCTTTCTTTTGTGAAGTTTCAAAGAGCTACTACAAACCATGTAGGATTTAGAGTTCCAAATTCATCTATCTATATAGGAGAGAACAGAGTGAAACCTAAAAATAAAAACTGCTACTGTAAACGAACGCTTCAACCTAGAAGAACAAAATTTGGTGAGCCAAGTGGGATGTGTGGAGTTGTCATTACCACCACGTATCATCAAGATTGGGTGAAAAAGTATTTGCTGGTATTTCGGAAACTCGTAATTTCTTGGAAGCTTGGCAACCCCTCTCAATGAAAGTGCTTTTCCACAGTCTGTGCCAGGGCTACTTGAAGAGGAAACAAACCATAGAGAAAAACCTGAGAACTCCTTTATTTTGTCAAGTTTCAAAGAGCTACTACAAACCATGTTGGATTTAGAGTTCCAAAATCATCTATCTATACAGGAGAGAACAGAGTGAAACCTAAAAATAAAAACTGCTACTGAAAACGAACGCATCAACCTAGAAGAACAAAATTTGGTGAGTCAAGTGGGATTTGTGTACTGATCATTACCACCAAGTATCATCAAGATTGGGTGAAAAAATATTTGCTGGTATATTGGAAACTTGTAATTTCTTGGAAGCTTGGCAACCCCTCTCAATGAAAGTGCTTTTCCAACATCTGTGCCTTGGGCTACTTGAAGAGGAAACAAACCATAGAGACAAAACTGAGAACTCCTTTATTTTGTCAAGTTTCAAAGAGCCATTACAAAACATGTTGGATTTCGAGTTCCAAATTCATCTATGTATATATGAGAGAACAGAGTGAAACCTAAAAATAAAAACTGCTACTGTAAACGAACGCTTCAACCTAGAAGAACAAAATTTGGTGAGCCAAGTGGGATTTGTGGACTTGTCATTACCACCACGTATCATCAAGATTGGGTGAAAAAATATTTGCTGTTATTTCGGAAACTCGTAATTTCTTGGAATCTTGGCAACCCCTCTCAATGAAAGTGCTTTTCCACAGTCTCTGCTTAGGGCTACATGAAGCGGAAACAAATCATAGAGACAAAACTGAGAACTCCTTTATTTTGTCAAGTTTCAAATAGCTACTACAAACCATATTGGATTTAGAGTTCCACATATATCTATCTATATAAGAGAGAACAGAGTGAAACCTAAATATAAAAACTCCTACTGTAGACGAACGCTTCAACCTAGAAGAACAAAATTTGGTGAGCCAAGTGGGATTTGTGTACCGATCTTCACCACCAAGTATCATCAAGATTGGGAGAAAAAATATTTGCTGGTATTTCGGAAACTCGTTATTTCTTAGCAGCTTGGCAACCCCTCTCAATGAAAGTGCTCTTCCACAGTCTGTGCCAGGGCTACTTGAAGAGGAAACAAACCATAGAGAGAAAACTGAGAACTCCTTTATTTTGTCAAGCTACAAAGAGCTACTACAAACCATGTTGGATTTAGAGTTCCAAATTCATCTATGTATATAGGAGAGAACAGAGTGAAACCTAAAAATAAAAACTGCTACTGAAAACGAACGCATCAACCTAGAAGAACAAAATTTGGTGAGTCAAGTGGGATTTGTTGTCCGATCATTACCAAGAAGTATCATCAAGATTGGGTGAAAAAATATTTGCTGGTATATCGGAAACTGGTAATTTCTTGGAAGCTTGGCAACCCCTCTCAATGAAAGTGCTTTTCCACCATCTGTGCCTAGGGCTACTTGAAGCGGAAACAAACCATAAAGACAAAACTGAGAACTTCTTTATTTTGTCACGTTTCAAAGAGCCACTACAAAACATGTTGGATTTCGAGTTGCAAATTCATCTATCTATATACGAGAGAACAGAGTGAAACCTAAACATAAAAACTGCTAATGTAGAAGAACGCTTCAACCTAGAACAACAAAATTTGGTGAGCCAAGTGGGAATTGAGTACTGATCATTACCACCAAGTATCATCCAGATTGGGTGACAAAATATTTGCTGGTATTTCGGAAACTGGTAATTTCTTGGAAGCTTGGCAACCCCTCTCAATGAAAGTGCTTTTCCACAGTCACTGCTTAGGGCTGCTTGAAGTGGAAACAAATCATAGAGACAAAACTGAGAACTCCTCTACTTTGTCAAGTTTCAAAGAGCTACCACAAACCATATTGAAATTAGAATTCCAAATTCATCTATGTATATAGGAGAGACAGAATGAAACCTAAATATAAAAACTGCTACTGTAGACGAACGCTTCAACCTAGAACAACAAAATTTGGTGAGCCAAGTGGGATTTGTGTACTGATCATTACCACCAAGTGTCATCCAGATTGTGACAAAAAATATTTGCTGGAATTTCGGAAACTCGTTATTTCTTAGAAGCTTGGCAACCCCACTCATTGAAAGTGCTTTTCCACCTTCTGTGCCTAGGGCTACTTGAAAAGGAAACAAACCATAGAGAAAAAACTGAGAAGTGCTTTATTTTGTCAAGTTTCAAAGAGCCACTACAAACAAAGTTGGATTTAGAGTTCCAAATTCATCTATCTATATAGCAGAGAACAGAGTGAAACCTAAAAACAAAAACTGCTACTGAAAACGAACACATCAACTTGGAAGAACAAAATTTTGTGAGCCAAGTGGGATTTGTGTACTGATCATTACCACCAAGTATCATCAAGATTGGGTGAAAAAATATTTGCTGGTATTTCGGAAACTCGTAATTTCTTGGAAGCTTGGCAACCCCTCTAAATGAAAGTGCTTTTCCACAGTCACTGCTTAGGGTTACTTGAGGCGGAAACAAATCATAGAGACAAAACTGAGAACTCCTTTATTTTGTCAAGTTTCAAAGAGCTACTACAAAACATGTTGGATTTAGAGTTCAAAAATTCATCTATCTATATTGGGGATAACAGAGTGAAACCTAAAAATAAAAACTGCTACTGTAAACGAACGCTTCAACCTAGAAGAACAAAATTTGGTGAGCCAAGTGGGATGTGTGGACTTGTCATTACCACCACGTATCATCAAGATTGGGTGAAAAAATATTTGCTGGTATTTCGAAGCTCGTAATTTCTTGAAAGCTTGGCAACCCCTCTCAATGAAAGTGCTTTACCACCGTCTGTGCCTAGGGCTACTTGAAGAGGAAACAAACCATAGAGACAAAACTGAGAACTGCTTTATTTTGTCAAGTTTCAAAGAGCCACTACAAACCATGTTGAATTTAGAGTTCCAAATTCATCTATCTATATAGCAGAGAACAGAGTGAAACCTAAAATTAAAAACTGCTACTGAAAACGAACGCATCAACTTGGAAGAACAAACTTTGGTGAGCCAAGTGGGATTTGTGTACTGATCATTACCTCCAAGTATCATCAAGATTGGGTGAAGAAATATTTGCTGGTATTTTGGAAACTCGTTATTTCTTAGAAGCTTGGCAATTTCTGTCAATGAAAGTGCTTTTCCACCGTTGGTGCCTAGGGCTAATTGAAGAGGAAACAAACCATAGAGACAAAACTGAGAACTCCTTTCTTTTGTGAAGTTTCAAAGAGCTACTACAAACCATGTAGGATTTAGAGTTCCAAATTCATCTATCTATATAGGAGAGAACAGAGTGAAACCTAAAAATAAAAACTGCTACTGTAAACGAACGCTTCAACCTAGAAGAACAAAATTTGGTGAGCCAAGTGGGATGTGTGGAGTTGTCATTACCACCACGTATCATCAAGATTGGGTGAAAAAGTATTTGCTGGTATTTCGGAAACTCGTAATTTCTTGGAAGCTTGGCAACCCCTCTCAATGAAAGTGCTTTTCCACAGTCACTGCTTAGGGCTACTTGAAGCGGAAACAAATCATAGAGACAAAACTGAGAACTCCTTTATTTTGTCAAGTTTCAAAGAGCTACTACAAACCATGTTGGATTTAGAGTTAAAAAATTCATCTATCTATATAGGAGAGAACAGAGTGAAACCTACAAATAAAAACTGTACTGTAAACGAACTCTTCAACCTAGAAGAACAAAATTTGGTGAGCCAAGTGGGATGTGTGGAGTTGTCATTACCACCATGTATCATCAAGATTGGGTGAAAAAATATTTGCTGGTATTTCGGAAACTCGTAATTTCTTGGAAGTTTGGCAACCCCTCTCAATGAATGTGCTTTTTTACAGTCACTGCTTAGGGTTACTTGAAGCGGAAACAAATCATAGTGACAAAACTGAGAACTCCTTTACTTTGTGAAGATTCAAAGAGCTACTACAAACCATATTGGATTAAGAATTCCAAATTCATCTATCTATATAGGAGAGACAGAGTGAAACCTAAATATAAAAACTGCTACTGTAGACGAACGCTTCAACGTAGAAGAACAAAATTTGGTGAGCCAAGTGGGATTTGTGTACTGATCATTACCACCAAGTGTCATCAAGATTGTGAGAAAAAATATTTGCTGGTATTTCGGAAACTCGTTATTTTCTTAGAAGATTGGCAACCCACTCAATGAAAATGCTTTTCCACAGTCTGTGCCTAGGACTACTTGAAGAGGAAACAAACCATAGAAACAAAACTGAGAACTCCTTTATTTTGTCAAGTTTCAAAGAGCTACTACAAACCATGTTGGATTTAGAGTTCCAAATTCATCTATCTATATAGGAGAGAACACAGTGAAACCTAAATATAAAAACTGCTACTGTAGACGAACGCTTCAATCTAGAAGAACAATATTTGGTGAGCCAAGTGGGTTTTTTTACTGATCATTACCACCAAGTATCATCGACATTGTGTGAAAAAATATTTGCTGGTATTTTGGAAACTCGTTATTTCTTAGAAGCTTGGCAACCCCTCTCAATGAAAGTGCTTTTCCACCGTCGGTGCCTAGGGGTAATTGAAGAGGAAACAAAAAATAGAGACAAAACTGAGAACTCCTTTCTTTTGTCAAGTTACAAAGACCTACTACAAATCATGTTGGATTTAGACTTCCAAATTCATCTACCTATATAGCAGAGAACAGAGTGAAACCTAAATATATAAACTTCTACTGTAGATGAACGCTTCAACCTAGAAGAACAAAATTTGGTGAGCCAAGTGGGATTTGTTTACTTATCATTATCACCAAGTATCATCAAGATTGGGTGAAAAAATATTTGCTGGTATTTCGGAAACTGGTAATTTCTTGTAAGCATAGCACCCCTCTCAATGAAAGTGCTTTTCCACAGTCTGTGCCAGGGCTACATGAAGAGAAAACAAACCATAGAGACAAAACTGAGAACTCCTTTATTTTGTCAAGTTTCAAAGAGCTACTACAAACCATGTTGGATTTAGAGTTCCAAATTCATCTATCTATACAGGAGAGAACAGAGTGAAACCTAAAATAAAAACTGCTACTGAAAACGAACGCATCAACTTGGAAGAACAAAATTTGGTGAGCCAAGTGGGATTTGTGTACTGATCATTACCACCAAGTATCATCAAGATTGGGTGAAAAAATATTTGCTGGTATTTAGGAAACTGGTAATTCTTGGAAGCCTGGCAACCCCTCTCAATGAAAGTGCTTTTCCACAGTCTCTGCTTAGGGCTATGTGAAGCGGAAACAAATCATAGAGACAAAACTGAGAACTCCTTTATTTTGTCAAGTTTCAAAGAGCTGCTACAAACCATGTTGGATTTAGTGTTCCAAATTCATCTATCTATATAGGAGAGAACAGAGTAAGACCTAAAAATAAAACTGCTACTGTAGACGAATGCTTCAACCTAGAAGAACAGAATTTGGTGAGCCAAGTGGATTGTGGACTTGTCATTACCACCACGTATCATCAAGATTAGGTGAAAAAAATATTTGCTGGTATTTCGGAAACTGGTAATTTCTTGGAAGCTTAGCAACCCCTCTCAATGAAAGTGCTTTTCCACAGTCACTGCTTAGGGTTACTTGAGGCGGAAACAAATCATAGAGACAAAACTGAGAACTCCTTTATTTTGTCAAGTTTCAAAGAGCTACTACAAACCAAGTTGGATTTAGAGTTAAAAAATTCATCTATCTATAAGAGATAACAGAGTGAATCCTAAAAATAAATCTGCTACTGTAAACGAACGCTTCAACCTAGAAGAACAAAATTTGGTGAGCCTAGTGGGATTTGTGTACCGATCTTCACCACCAAGTATCATCAAGATTGGGAGAAAAAAATATTTGCTGGTATTTCGGAAACTGGTAATTTCTTGGAAGCTTGGCAACCCCTCTCAATGAAAGTGCTTTTCACAGTCTCTGCTTAGGGCTACATGAAGCGGAAACAACCATAGAGACAAAACTGAGAACTCCTTTATTTTGTCAAGTTTCAAAGAGCTACTACAAACCATATTGGATTTAGAGTTCCAAATTCATCTATCTATATAGAGAGAACAGAGTGAAACCTAAATATAAAAACTGCTACTGTAGACGAACGCTTCAACCTAGAAGAACAAAATTTGGTGAGCCAAGAGGGATTTGTGTACCGATCTTCACCACCAAGTATCATCAAGATTGGGAGAAAAAATATTTGCTGGTATTTCGGAAACTCGTTATTTCTTAGCAGCTTGGCAACCCCTCTCAATGAAAGTGCTCTTCCACAGTCTGTGCCAGGGCTACTTGAAGAGGAAACAAACCATAGAGAGAAAACTGAGAACTCCTTTATTTTGTCAAGCTACAAAGAGCTACTACAAACCATGTTGGATTTAGAGTTCCAAATTCATCTACCTATATAGGAGAGAACAGAGTGAAACCTAAAAATAAAAACTGCTACTGAAAACGAACGCATTAACCTAGAAGAACAAAATTTGGTGAGTCAAGTGGGATTTGTGTACCGATCATTACCATGAAGTATCATCAAGATTGGGTGAAAAAATATTTGCTGGTATTCGGAAACTCGTAATTTCTTGGAAGCTTGGCAACCCCTCTCAATGAAAGTGCTTTTCCACAGTCACTGCTTAGGGCTACTTGAAGCGGAAACAAATCATAGAGACAAAACTGAGAACTCCTTTACTTTGTCAAGTTTCAAACTGCTACTACAAACCATATTGGATTTAGAATTCCAAATTCATCTATCTATATAGGAGAGACAGAAATGAAACCTAAATATAAAAACTGCTACTGTAGAACGAACCTTCAACCTAGAAGAACAAAATTTGTTGAGCCACGTGGGATTTGTGTACTGATCATTACCACCAAGTGTCATCCAGATTGTGAAAAAAAATATTTGCTGGTATTTCGGAAACTCGTTATTTCTTAGAAGCTTGGCAACCCCACTCATTGAAAGTGCTTTTCCACCTTCTGTGCCTAGGGCTACTTGAAAAGGAAACAAACCATAGAGAAAAACTGAGAAGTGCTTTATTTTGTCAAGTTTCAAAGAGCCACTACAAACAAAGTTGGATTTAGAGTTCCAAATTCATCTATCTATGTAGCAGAGAACAGAGTGAAACCTGAAAATAAAAACTGCTACTCTAGACGAACTCTTCAACCTAGAAGAACAAAATTGGTGAGCCAATTGGGATGTGTGGAGTTGTCATTACCACCACGTATCATCAAGATTGGGTGAAGAAATATTTGCTGGTATTTCGGAAAATCGTAATTTCTTGGAAGGTTGGCAACCCCTCTCAATGAAAGTGCTTTTCCACAGTCACTGCTTAGGGTTACTTGAGGCAGAAACAAATCATAGAGACAAAACAGAGAACTCCTTTATTTTGTCAATTTTCAAAGAGCTACTACAAACCAAGTGGATTTTAGAGTTAAAAAATTCATCTATCTATAAGAGATAACAGAGTGAAACCTAAAAATAAATCTGTTACTGTAAACGAACGCTTCAACCTAGAAGAACAAAATTTGGTGAACCAAGTGGGATTTGTGGACTTGTCATTACCACCACGTATCATCAAGATTGGGTGAAAAAATATTTGCTGGTATTTCGGAAACTCGTAAATTCTTGGAAGCTTGCAAACCCCTCTCAATGAAAGTGCTTTTCCTCAGTCTCTGCTTAGGGCTATGTGAAGCGGAAACAAATCATAGAGACAAAACTGAGAACTCCTTTTTTTTGTCAAGTTTCAAAGAGCTACTACAAACCATGTTGAATTTAGTGTTCCAAATTCATCTATCTATATAGGAGAGAACAGAGTGAAACCTAAAAATAAAAACTGCTACTGTAAACGAACTCTTCAACCTAGAAGAACAAAATTTGGTGAGCCAAGTGGGATGTGTGGAGTTGTCATTACCACCATGTGTCATCAAGATTGTGAGAAAAAATATTTGCTGGTATTTCGGAAACTCCTTATTTCTTAGAAGCTTGGCAACCCCTCTCTATGAAAGTGCTTTTCCACCGTCGGTGCCTAAGGGTAAATGAAGAGGAAACAAAAAATAGAGACAAAACTGAGAACTCCTTTCTTTTGTCAAGTTTCAAAGAGCTACTACAAATCATGTTGGATTTAGAGTTCCAAATTCATCTACCTATATAGGAGAGAACAGAGTGAAACCTAAATATAAAAACTTCTACTGTAGATGAACGCTTCAACCTAGAAGAACAAAATTTGATGAGCCAGGTGGGATTTGTTTACTGATCATTATCTCCAAGTATCATCAAGATTGGGTGAATTAATATTTGCTGGTATTTCCGAACCTGGTAATTTCTTGGAAGCTTAGCAACCCCTCTCAATGAAAGTGCTTTTCCACAGTCTGTGCCAGGGCTACTTGAACAGGAAACAAACCATAGAAACAAAACTGAGAACTCCTTTATTTTGTCAAGTTTCAAAGAGCTACTACAAACCATGTTGGATTTAGAGTTCCAAATTCATCTATCTATACAGGAGAGAACAGAGTGAATCCTAAAAATAAAAACTGCTACTGAAAACGAACGCATCAACCTAGAAGAACAAAATTTGGTGAGTCAAGTGGGATTTGTGGACCGATCATTACCACCGAGTATCATCAATATTGGGGTGAAAAAATATTTGCTGGTATATCGGAAACTTGTAATTTCTTGGAAGCTTGGCAACCCCTCTCCATGACAGTGATTTTCCAACATCTGTGCCTTGGGTTACTTGAAGATTAAAAAAACCATAGAGACAAAACTGAGAACTCCTTTATTTTGTCAAGTTTCAAAGAGCCACTACAAAACATGTTGGATTTCGAGTTCCAAATTCATCTATCTATATACGAGAGTACAGAGTGAAACCTAAAAATAAAAACTGCTACTGTAAATGAACGCTTCAACCAAGAAGAACAAAATTTGGTGAGCCAAGTGGGATTTGTGGACTTCTCATTACCACCACGTACCATCAAGATTGGGTGAAAAAATATTTGCTGGTATTTCGGAAACTCGTAATTTCTTGGAAGCTTGGCAACCCCTCTCAATGAAAGTGCTTTTCCACAGTCTCTGCTTAGGGCTACATGAAGCGAAACAAATCATAGAGACAAAACTGAGAACTCCTTTATTTTGTCAAGTTTCAAAGAGCTACTACAAACCATATTGGATTTAGAGTTCCAAATACATCTATCTATATAAGAGAGAACAGAGTGAAACCTAAATATAAAAACTGCTACTCTAGACGAACGCTTCAACCTAGAAGAACAAAATTTGGTGAGCCAAGTGGGATTTGTGTACCGATCTTCACCACCAAGTATCATCAAGATTGGGAGAAAAAATATTTGCTGGTATTTCGGAAACTCGTTATTTCTTAGAAGCTTGGCAACCCCTCTCAATGAAAGTGCTCTTCCACAGTCTGTGCCAGGGCTACTTGAAGAGGCAACAAACCATAGAGAGAAAACTGAGAACACCTTTGTTTTGTCAAGCTTCAAAGAGCTACTACAAACCATGTTGGATTTAGAGTTCCAAATTCATGTATCTATATAGGAGAGAACAGAGTGAAACCTAAAAATAAAAACTGCTACTGAAAACGAACGCATCAACCTAGAAGAACAAAATTTGGTGAGTCAAGTGGGATTTGTGCACCGATCATTACCAAGAAGTATCATCAAGATTGGGTGAAAAAATATTTGCCTGTATATCGGAAACTGGTAATTTCTTGGAAGATTGGCCACCCCTCTAAATGAAAGTGCTTTTCCACCATCTGTGCCTAGGGCTACTTGAAGAGGAAACAAACCATAGAGACAAAACTGAGAACTCCTTTATTTTGTCAAGTTTCAAAGAGCCACTACG
>NW_027513181.1:83284-135802 GCF_048772815.1 Callospermophilus lateralis
CTGCTACTGTAAACGAATGCTTCAACTTAGAAGAACAAAGATTGGTGAGTCAAGTGCGACTTGTGTACCGATCATTACCACCAAGTATCATCAAGATTGGGTGAAAAAATATTTGCTGGTATTTCGGAAACTCATAATTTCTTGGAAGCTTAGCAACCCCTCTCAATGAAAGTGCTTTTCCACAGTCTGTGCCAGGGCTACTTGAAGAGGAAACAAACCATAAAGACAAAACGGAGAATCCTTTGTTTTGTCCAGTTTCAAGGAGCTACTACAAACCATGTTGGATTTAGAGTTCCAAACTGATCTATCTATACAGGAGAGAACAGAGTGAAACCTAAAAATAAAAACTGCTACTGAAAATGAACACATCAACCTAGAAGAACAAAATTTGGTGAGTCAAGTGGGATTTGTGTACCGATCATTACCAAAGAGTATCATCAAGATTGGATAAAAAAATATTTGCTGGTATATCGGAAACTGGTAATTTCTTGGAAGCTTGGCAACCCCTCTCAATGAAAGTGCTTTTCCACCATCTGTGCCTAGGGCTATTTGAAGCGGAAACAAACCATAAAGACAAAACTGAGAACTGCTTTATTTTGTCAAGTTTCAAAGAGCCACTACAAAACATGTTGGATTTCGAGTTGCAAATTCATCTATCTATATACGAGAGAACAGAGTGAAACCTAAACAGAAAAACTGCTAATGTAGAAGAACACTTCAACCTAGAAGAACAAAATTTGGTGAGCCAAGTGGGATTTGAGTACTGATCATTACCACCAAGTATCATCCAGATTGGGTGAAAAAATATTTGCTGGTATTTCGGAAACTGGTAATTTCTTGGAAGCTTGGCAACCCCTCTCAATGAAAGTGCTTTTCCACAGTCACTGCTTAGGGGTACTTGAAGCGGAAACAAATCATAGAGACAAAACTGAGAACTCCTTCATTTTGTCACTTTTCAAAGAGCCACTACAAACCATGTTGGATTTAGAGTTCCAAATTCATCTATCTATATGGCAGAGAACAGAGTGAAACCTAAAATTAAAAACTGCTACTGAAAACGAACGCATCAACTTGGAAGAACAAAATTTTGTGAGCCAAGTGGGATTTGTGTGCTGATCATTACCTCCATATATCATCAAGATTGGGTGAAGAAATATTTGCTGGTATTTCGGAAACTCGTTATTTCTTAGAAGCTTGGCAATTTCTGTCAATGAAAGTGCTTTTCCACCGTTGATGCCTAGGGCTAAGTGAAGAGGAAACAAACCATAGAGACAAAACTGAGAACTCCTTTCTTTTGTCAAGTTTCAAAGAGCTACTACAAACCATGTAGGATTTAGAGTTCCAAAATCATCTATCTATATAGGAGAGAACAGAGTGCAACCTAAATATATAAACTGCTACTGTAGATGAACGCTTCAACCTAGAATAACAAAATTTATTGAGCCAAGTGGGATGTGTGGAGTTGTCATTAAAACCACGTATCATCAAGATTGGGTGAAAAAGTATTTGCTGGTATTTCGGAAACTCGTAATTTCTTGGAAGCTTGGCAACCCCTCTCAATGAAAGTGCTTTTCCACCGTCGGTGCCTAGGGGTCATTGAAGAGGAAAGAAAAAATAGAGACAAAACTGAGAACTCCTTTCTTTTCTCAAGTTTCAAAGACCTACTACAAATCATGTTGGATTTAGAGTTCCAAATTCATCTACCTATATAGCAGAGAACAGAGTGAAACCTAAATATATAAACTTCTACTGTAGATGAACGCTTCAACCTAGAAGAACCAAATTTGGTGAGCCAAGTGGGATTTTTTTACTGATCATTATCACCAAGTATCATCAAGATTGGGTGAAAAAATATTTTCTGCTATTTCAGAAACTTCGTAATTTCTTGGAAGCTTGGCAACCCCTCTCAATGAAAGTGCTTTTCCACACTCTCTGCTTAAGGCTACTTGAAGCGGAAACAAATCATAGAGACAAAACTGAGAACTCCTTTATTTTGTCAAGTTTCAAAGAGCTACTACAAACCATGTTGGATTTAGAGTTAAAATTCATCTATCTATACAGGAGAGAACAGAGTGAAACCTAAAAATAAAAACTGCTACTGAAAACGAACGCATCAACCTAGAACAACAAAATCTGGTGAGTCAAATGGGATTTGTGTACTGATCATTACCACCAAGTATCATCAAGATTGGGTGAAAAAATATTTGCTGGTATATTGGAAACTTGTAATTTCTTGGAAGCTTGGCAACCCCTCTCAATGAACGTGCTTTTCCAACATCTGTGCCTAGGGCTACTTGAAGAGGAAAGAAACCATAGAGACAAAACTGAGAACTCCTTTATATTGTCAAGTTTCAAAGAGCCACTACAAAACATGTTGGATTTCGAGTTCCAAATTCATCTATCTATATAGGAGAGAACAGAGTGAAACCTAAAAATAAAAACTGCTACTGTAAACGAACGCTTCAACCTAGAAGAACAAAATTTGGTGAGCCAAGTGGGATTTGTGGACTTGTCATTACCACCACGTATCATTAAGATTGGGTGAAAAAATATTTGGTGTTATTTCGGAAACTCTTAATTTCTTGGAAGCTTGGCAACCCCTCTCAATGAAAGTGCTTTTCCACAGTCTCTGCTTAGGGCTACATGAAGCGGAAACAAATCATAGAGACAAAACTGAGAACTCCTTTATTTTGTCAAGTTTCAAAGAGCTACTACAAACCATATTGGATTTAGAGTTCCAAATACATCTATCTATATAAGAGAGAACAGAGTGAAACCTAAATATAAACACTGCTACTGTAGACGAACGCTTCAACCTAGAAGAACAAAATTTGGTGAGCCAAGTGGGATTTGTGTACCGATCTTCACCACCAAGTATCATCAAGATTGGGAGAAAAAATATTTGCTGGTATTTCGGAAACTCGTTATTTCTTAGCAGCTTCGCAACCCCTCTCAATGAAATTGCTCTTCCACAGTCTGTGCCAGGGCTACTTGAAGAGGAAACAAACCATAGAGAGAAAACTGAGAACTCCTTTATTTTGTCAAGCTACAAAGAGCTACTACAAACCATGTTGGATTTAGAGTTCCAAATTCATCTATCTATATAGGAAAGAACAGAGTGAAACCTAAAAATAAAAACTGCTACTGAAAACGAACGCAACAACCTAGAAGAACAAAATTTGGTGAGTCAAGTGGGATTTGTGTACCGATCATTACCAAGAAGTATCATCAAGATTGGGTGAAAAAATATTTGCTGGTATATCGGAAACTGGTAATTTCTTGGAAGCTTGGCAACCCCTCTCAATGAAAGTGCTTTTCCACCATCTGTGCCTAGGGCTACTTGAAGCAGAAACAAACCATAAAACAAAACTGAGAACTCCTTTATTTTGTCAAGTTTCAAAGAGCCACTACAAAACATGTTGGATTTCGAGTTGCAAATTCATCTATCTATATACGAGAGAACAGAGTGAAACCTAAAAAGAAAAACTGCTAATGTAGAAGAACGCTTCAACCTAGAAGAACAAAATTTGGTGAGCCAAGTGGGATTGGAGTACTGATCATTACCACCAAGTATCATCCAGATTGGGTTAAAAAATATTTGCTGGTATTTCGGAAACTGGTAATTTCTTGGAAGCTTGGCAACCCCTCTCAATGAAAGTGCTTTTCCACAGTGACTGCTTAGGGCTACTTGAAGCGGAAACAAATCATAGAGACAAAACTGAGAACTCCTTTATTTTGTCAAGTTTCAAAGAGCTACTACAAACCATGTTGGATTTAGTGTTCCTAATTCATCTATCTATATAGGAGAGAACAGAGTGAAACCTAAAAATTAAAACTGCTACTATAAACGAACGCTTCAAACTAGAAGAAGAAAATTTGGTGAGCCAAGTTGGATGTGTGGAGTTGTCATTACCACCACGGATCATCAAGATTGGGTGAAAAAATATTTGCTGGTATTTCGGAAACTCGTAATTTCTTGGAAGCTTGGCAACCCCTCTCAATGAAAGTGCTTTACCACCGTCTGTGCCTAGGGCTACTTGAAGAGGAAACAAACCATAGTGAAAAAACTGAGAAATGCTTTATTTTGTCAAGTTTTAAATAGCCACTACAAACCATGTTGGATTTAGAGTTCCAAATTCATCTATCTATATGGCAGAGAACAGAGTGAAACCTAAAATTAAAAACTGCTACTGAAAACGAACGCATCAACTTGGAAGAACAAAATTTGGTGAGCCAAGTGAGATTTGTGTACTGATCATTACCTCCAAGTATCATCAAGATTGGGTGAAGAAATATTTGCTGGTATTTCGGAAACTCGTTATTTCTTAGAAGCTTGACAATTTCTGTCAATGAAAGTGCTTTTCCACCGTTGGTGCCTAGGGCTAAGTGAAGAGGAAACAAACCACAGAGACAAAACTGAGAACTCCTTTCTTTTGTCAAGTTTCAAATAGCTACTACAAACCATGTAGGATTTAGATTTCCAAATTCATCTATCTATACAGGAGAGAACAGAGTGAAACCTAAACATAAAAACTGCTAATGTAGAAGAACGCTTCAACCTAGAAGAACAAAATTTGGTGAGCCAAGTGGGATGTGTGGAGTTGTCATTACCACCATGTATCATCAAGATTGGGTAAAAAATATTTGCTGGTATTTCGGAAACTCGTAATTTCTTGGAAGCTTGGCAACCCCTCTCAATGAAAGTGCTTTTCCACCATCTGTGCCTAGGGCTACTTGAAGCGGAAACAAACCATAAAGACAAAACTGAGAACTCCTTTATTTTGTCAAGTTTCAAAGAGCCACTACAAAACATGTTGGATTTCGAGTTGCAAATTCATCTATCTATACAGGAGAGAACAGAGTGAAACCTAAACATAAAAACTGCTAATGTAGAAGAACGCTTCAACCTAGAAGAACAAAATTTGGTGAGCCAAGTGGGATTTGAGTACTGATCATTACCACCAAGTATCATCCAGATTGGGTGAAAATATATTTGCTGGTATTTCGGAAACTCGTAATTTCTTGGAAGCTTGGCAACCCCTCTCAATGAAAGTGCTTTTCCACAGTCACTGCTTAGGGCTACTTGAAGCGAAAACAAATCATAGAGACAAAACTGAGAACTCCTTTACTTTGTCAAGTTTCAAAGAGCTACTACAAACCATATTGGATTGAGAATTTTAAATTCATCTATCTATATAGGAGAGACAGAATGAAACCTAAATATACAAACTGCTACTGTAGACGAACGCTTCAACCTAGAAGAACCAAATTTGGTGAGCCAAGTGGGATTTGTGTACTGATCATATTCACCAGGTGTCATCCAGATTGTGAAAAAAAATATTTGCTGGTATTTCGGAAACTCGTTATTTCTTAGAAGCATGGCAACCCCACTCATTGAAAGTGCTTTTCCACCGTCTGTGCCAAGGGCTACTTGAAAAGGAAACAAACCATAGAGAAAAAACTGAGAAGTGCTTTATTTTGTCAAGTTTCAAAGAGCCACTACAAACCATGTTGGATTTAGAGTTCCAAATTCATCTATCTATATAGCAGAGAACAGAGTGAAACCTAAAAATAAAAACTGCTACTGAAAACGAACGCATCAACTTGGAAGAACAAAATTTGGTGAGCCAAGTGGGATTTGTGTACTGATCATTACCACCAAGTATCATCAAGATTGGGTGAAAAAATATTTGCTGGTATTTCGGAAACTGGTAATTTCTTGGAAGCTTGGCAACCCCTCTCAATGAAAGTGCTTTTCCACAGTCTCTGCTTAGGGCTATGTGAAGCGGAAACAAATCATAGAGACAAAACTGAGAACTCCTTTAATTTGTCAAGTTTCAAAGAGCTACTACAAACCATGTTGGATTTAGTGTTCCAAATTCATCTATCTATATAGGAGAGAACAGAGCGAAACCTAAAAATAAAAACTGCTACTGTAAACGAACGCTTCAACCTAGAAGAAGAAAATTTGGTAAGCCAAGTGGGATGTGTGGAGTTGTCATTACCACCACGTATCATCAAGATTGGGTGAAAAAATATTTGCTGGTATTTCGGAAACTCGTAATTTCTTGGAAGCTTGGCAACCCCTCTCAATGAAAGTGCTTTTCCACAGTCACTGCTTAGGGTTACTTGAGGCGGAAACAAATCATAGAGACAAAACTGAGAACTCCTTTATTTTGTCAAGTTTCAAAGAGCTACTACAAAACATGTTGGATTTAGAGTTAAAAAATTCATCTATCTATATAGGAGATAACAGAGTGAAACCTAAAAATAAAAACTGCTACTGTAAACGAACGCTTCAACCTAGAAGAACAAAATTTGGTGAGCCAAGTGGGATTTGTGGACTTGTCATTACCACCACGTATCATCAAGATTGGGTGAAAAAATATTTGCTGTTATTTCGGAAACTCGTAATTTCTTGGAAGCTTGGCAACCCCTCTCAATGAAAGTGCTTTTCCACAGTCTCTGCTTAGGGCTACATGAAGCGGAAACAAATCATAAAGACAAAACTGAGAACTCCTTTATTTTGTCAAGTTTTAAAGAGCTACTACAAACCATATTGGATTTAGAGTTCCAAATACATCTATCTATATAAGAGAGAACAGAGTGAAACCTAAATATAAAAACTGCTACTGTAGACGAACGCTTCAACCTAGAAGAACAAAATTTGGTGAGCCAAGAGGGATTTGTGTACCGATCTTCACCACCAAGTATCATCAAGATTGGGAGAAAAAATATTTGCTGGTATTTCGGAAACTCGTTATTTCTTAGCAGCTTGGCAACCCCTCTCAATGAAAGTGCTCTTCCACAGTCTGTGCCAGGGCTACTTGAAGAGGAAACAAACCATAGAGAGAAAACTGAGAACTCCTTTATTTTGTCAAGCTACAAAGAGCTACTACAAACCATGCTGGATTTAGAGTTCCAAATTCATCTATCTATATAGGAGAGAACAGAGTGAAACCTAAAAATAAAAACTGCTACTGAAAACGAACGCATCAACCTAGAAGAACAAAATTTGGTGAGTCAAGTGGGATTTGTGTACCGATCATTACCAAGAAGTATCATCAAGATTGGGTGAAAAAATATTTGCTGGTATATCGGAAACTGGTAATTTCTTGGAAGCTTGGCAACCCCTCTCAATGAAAGTGCTTTTCCACCATCTGTGCCTAGGGCTACTTGAAGCGGAAACAAACCATAAAGACAAAACTGAGAACTCCTTTATTTTGTCAAGTTTCCAAGAGCCACTACAAAACATGTTGGATTTCGAGTTGCAAATTCATCTATCTATACAGGAGAGAACAGAGTGAATCCTAAACATAAAAACTGCTAATGTAGAAGAACGCTTCAACCTAGAAGAACAAAATTTGGTGAGCCAAGTGGGATTTGAGTACTGATCATTACCACCAAGTATCATCCAGATTGGGTGAAAATATATTTGCTGGTATTTCGGAAACTGGTAATTTCTTCGAAGCTTGGCAACCCCTCTCAATGAATGTGCTTTTCCACAGTCACTGCTTAGGGCTACTTGAAGCGGAAACAAATCATAGTGACAAAACTGAGAACTCCTTTACTTTGTGAAGATTCAAAGAGCTACTACAAACCATATTGGATTAAGAATTCCAAATTCATCTATCTATATAGGAGAGACAGAGTGAAACCTAAATATAAAAACTGCTACTGTAGACGAACGCTTCAACGTAGAAGAACAAAATTTGGTGAGCCAAGTGGGATTTGTGTACTGATCATTACCACCAAGTGTCATCAAGATTGTGAGAAAAAATATTTGCTGGTATTTCGAAAACTCGTTATTTCTTAGAAGATTGGCAACCCCACTCAATGAAAATGCTTTTCCACAGTCTGTGCCTAGGACTACTTGAAGAGGAAACAAACCATAGAAACAAAACTGAGAACTCCTTTATTTTGTCAAGTTTCAAAGAGCTACTACAAACCATGTTGGATTTAGAGTTCCAAATTCATCTATCTATATAGGAGAGAACACAGTGAAACCTAAATATAAAAACTGCTACTGTAGACGAACGCTTCAATCTAGAAGAACAATATTTGGTGAGCCAAGTGGGTTTTTTTTACTGATCATTACCACCAAGTATCATCGACATTGTGTGAAAAAATATTTGCTGGTATTTTGGAAACTCGTTATTTCTTAGAAGCTTGGCAACCCCTCTCAATGAAAGTGCTTTTCCACCGTCGGTGCCTAGGGGTAATTGAAGAGGAAACAAAAAATAGAGACAAAACTGAGAACTCCTTTCTTTTGTCAAGTTACAAAGACCTACTACAAATCATGTTGGATTTAGACTTCCAAATTCATCTACCTATATAGCAGAGAACAGAGTGAAACCTAAATATATAAACTTCTACTGTAGATGAACGCTTCAACCTAGAAGAACAAAATTTGGTGAGCCAAGTGGGATTTGTTTACTTATCATTATCACCAAGTATCATCAAGATTGGGTGAAAAAATATTTGCTGGTATTTCGGAAACTGGTAATTTCTTGGAAGCTTAGCAACCCCTCTCAATGAAAGTGCTTTTCCACAGTCTGTGCCAGGGCTACATGAAGAGAAAACAAACCATAGAGACAAAACTGAGAACTCCTTTATTTTGTCAAGTTTCAAAGAGCTACTACAAACCATGTTGGATTTAGAGTTCCAAATTCATCTATCTATACAGGAGAGAACAGAGTGAAACCTAAAAATAAAAACTGCTACTGAAAACGAACGCATCAACTTGGAAGAACAAAATTTGGTGAGCCATGTGGGATTTGTGTACTTATCATTACCACCAAGTATCATCAAGATTGGGTGAAAAAATATTTGCTGGTATTTAGGAAACTGGTAATCTTGGAAGCTTGGCAACCCCTCTCAATGAAAGTGCTTTTCCACAGTCTCTGCTTAGGGCTATGTGAAGCGGAAACAAATCATAGAGACAAAACTGAGAACTCCTTTATTTTGTCAAGTTTCAAAGAGCTTCTACAAACCATGTTGGATTTAGTGTTCCAAATTCATCTATCTATATAGGAGAGAACAGAGTAAGACCTAAAAATAAAAACTGCTACTGTAGACGAATGCTTCAACCTAGAAGAACAGAATTTGGTGAGCCAAGTGGGATTTGTGGACTTGTCATTACCACCACGTATCATCAAGATTAGGTGAAAAAATATTTGCTGGTATTTCGGAAACTGGTAATTTCTTGGAAGCTTAGCAACCCCTCTCAATGAAAGTGCTTTTCCACAGTCACTGCTTAGGGTTACTTGAGTCGGAAACAAATCATAGAGACAAAACTGAGAACTCCTTTATTTTGTCAAGTTTCAAAGAGCTACTACAAACCAAGTTGGATTTAGAGTTAAAAAATTCATCTATCTATAAGAGATAACAGAGTGAATCCTAAAAATAAATCTGCTACTGTAAACGAACGCTTCAACCTAGAAGAACAAAATTTGGTGAGCCTAGTGGGATTTGTGTACCGATCTTCACCACCAAGTATCATCAAGATTGGGAGAAAAATATTTGCTGGTATTTCGGAAACTGGTAATTTCTTGGAAGCTTGGCAACCCCTCTCAATGAAAGTGCTTTTCCACAGTCTCTGCTTAGGGCTACATGAAGCGGAAACAAATCATAGAGACAAAACTGAGAACTCCTTTATTATGTCAAGTTTCAAAGAGCTACTACAAACCATATTGGATTTAGAGTTCCAAATTCATCTATCTATATAAGAGAGAACAGAGTGAAACCTAAATATAAAAACTGCTACTGTAGACGAACGCTTCAACCTAGAAGAACAAAATTTGGTGAGCCAAGAGGGATTTGTGTACCGATCTTCACCACCAAGTATCATCAAGATTGGGAGAAAAAATATTTGCTGGTATTTCGGAAACTCGTTATTTCTTAGCAGCTTGGCAACCCCTCTCAATGAAAGTGCTCTTCCACAGTCTGTGCCAGGGCTACTTGAAGAGGAAACAAACCATAGAGAGAAAACTGAGAACTCCTTTATTTTGTCAAGCTACAAAGAGCTACTACAAACCATGTTGGATTTAGAGTTCCAAATTCATCTACTATATAGGAGAGAACAGAGTGAAACCTAAAAATAAAAACTGCTACTGAAAACGAACGCATTAACCTAGAAGAACAAAATTTGGTGAGTCAAGTGGGATTTGTGTACCGATCATTACCATGAAGTATCATCAAGATTGGGTGAAAAAATATTTGCTGGTATATCGGAAACTGGTAATTTCTTGGAAGCTTGGCAACCCCTCTCAATGAAAGTGCTTTTCCACCATCTGTGCCTAGGGCTACTTGAAGCGGAAACAAACCATAAAGACAAAACTGAGAACTCCTTTATTTTGTCAAGTTTCAAGGAGCCACTACAAAACATTTTGGATTTCGAGTTGCAAATTCATCTAACTATATACGAGAGGACAGAGTGAAACCTAAACATAAAAACTGCTAATGTAGAAGAACGCTTCAACCTAGAACAACAAAATTTGGTGAGCCAAGTGGGATTTGAGTACTGATCATTACCACCAAATATCATCCAGATTGGGTGAAAAATATTTGCTGGTATTTCGGAAACTCGTAATTTCTTGGAAGCTTGGCAACCCCTCTCAATGAAAGTGCTTTTCCACAATCACTGCTTAGGGCTACTTGAAGCGGAAACAAATCATAGAGACAAAACTGAGAACTCCTTTACTTTGTCAAGTTTCATACTGCTACTACAAACCATATTGGATTTAGAATTCCAAATTCATCTATCTATATAGGAGAGACAGAATGAAACCTAAATATAAAAACTGCTACTGTAGACGAACGCTTCAACCTAGAAGAACAAAATTTGTTGAGCCACGTGGGATTTGTGTACCGATCATTACCACCAAGTGTCATCCAGATTGTGAAAAAAAATATTTGCTGGTATTTCGGAAACTCGTTATTTCTTAGAAGCTTGGCAACCCCTCTCAATGAAAGTGCTTTTCCACCGTCGGTGCCTAAGGGTAAATGAAGAGGAAACAAAAAATAGAGACAAAACTGAGAACTCCTTTCTTTTGTCAAGTTTCAAACAGCTACTACAAATCATGTTGGATTTAGAGTTCCAAATTCATCTACCTATATAGGAGAGAACAGAGTGAAACCTAAATATAAAAACTTCTACTGTAGATGAACGCTTCAACCTAGAAGAACAAAATTTGATGAGCCAGGTGGGATTTGTTTACTGATCATTATCTCCAAGTATCATCAAGTTTGGGTGAATTAATATTTGCTGGTATTTCCGAACCTGGTAATTTCTTGGAAGCTTAGCAACCCCTCTCAATGAAAGTGCTTTTCCACAGTCTGTGCCAGGGCTACTTGAAGAGGAAACAAACCATAGAAACAAAACTGAGAACTCCTTTATTTTGTCAAGTTTCAAAGAGCTACTACAAACCATGTTGGATTTAGAGTTCCAAATTCATCTATCTATACAGGAGAGAACAGAGTGAATCCTAAAAATAAAAACTGCTACTGAAAACGAACGCATCAACCTAGAAGAACAAAATTTGGTGAGTCAAGTGGGATTTGTGTACCGATCATTACCACCGAGTATCATCAATATTGGGTGAAAAAATATTTGCTGGTATATCGGAAACTTGTAATTTCTTGGAAGCTTGGCAACCCCTCTCCATGAAAGATTTTCCAACATCTGTGCCTTGGGTTACTTGAAGATAAAAAAACCATAGAGACAAACCTGAGAACTCCTTTATTTTGTCAAGTTTCAAAGAGCCACTACAAAACATGTTGGATTTAGAGTTCCAAATTCATCTATCTATATAGGAGAGAACAGAGTGAAACCTAAAAATAAAAACTGCTACTGTAAACGAACGCTTCCACCAAGAAGAACAAAATTTGGTGAGCCAAGTGGGATTTGTGGACTTCTCATTACCACCACGTACCATCAAGATTGGGTGAAAAAATATTTGCTGGTATTTCGGAAACTCGTAATTTCTTGGAAGCTTGGCAACCCCTCTCAATGAAAGTGCTTTTCCACAGTCTCTGCTTAGGGCTACATGAAGCGAAACAAATCATAGAGACAAAACTGAGAACTCCTTTATTTTGTCAAGTTTCAAAGAGCTACTACAAACCATATTGGATTTAGAGTTCCAAATACATCTATCTATATAAGAGAGAACAGAGTGAAACCTAAATATAAAAACTGCTACTCTAGACGAACGCTTCAACCTAGAAGAACAAAATTTGGTGAGCCAAGTGGGATTTGTGTACCGATCTTCACCACCAAGTATCATCAAGATTGGGAGAAAAAATATTTGCTGGTATTTCGGAAACTCGTTATTTCTTAGAAGCTTGGCAACCCCTCTCAATGAAAGTGCTCTTCCACAGTCTGTGCCAGGGCTACTTGAAGAGGCAACAAACCATAGAGAGAAAACTGAGAACACCTTTATTTTGTCAAGCTTCAAAGAGCTACTACAAACCATGTTGGATTTAGAGTTCCAAATTCATCTATCTATATAGGAGAGAACAGAGTGAAACCTAAAAATAAAAACTGCTACTGAAAACGAACACATCAACCTAGAAGAACAAAATTTGGTGAGTCAAGTGGGATTTGTGCACCGATCATTACCAAGAAGTATCATCAAGATTGTGTGAAAAAATATTTGCCTGTATATCGGAAACTGGTAATTTCTTGGAAGATTGGCCACCCCTCTAAATGAAAGTGCTTTTCCACCATCTGTGCCTAGGGCTACTTGAAGAGGAAACAAACCATAGAGACAAAACTGAGAACTCTTTTATTTTGTCAAGTTTCAAAGAGCCACTACGAAACATTTTGGATTTCGAGTTCCAAATTCATCTATCTATATACGAGAGAACAGAGTGAAACCTAAACATAAAAACTGCTACTGTAGAAGAACGCTTCAACCTAGAAGAACAAAATTTGGTGAGCCAAGCGGGATTTGTGTACTTGTCCTTACCACCAAGTATCATCAAGATTGGGTGAAAAAATATTTGCTGGTATTTCGGAAAATCGTAATTTCTTGGAAGCTTGGCAAACCCTCTCAATGAAAGTGGTTTTCCACAGTCACTGCTTAGGTCTACTTGAAGCGGAAACAAATCATAGAGACAAAACTGAGAACTCCTTTACTTCGTCAAGTTTCAAAGAGCTACTACAAACCATATAGGATTTACAATTCCAAATTCATCTATCTATATAAGAGAGACAGCGTGAAAATGAAATATAAAAACTGCTACTGTAGACGAACGCTTCTACCTAGAAGAACAAAATTTGTTGAGCCAAGTGGGATTTGTGTACTGATCATTACCACCAAGTGTCATCAAGATTGTTAGAAAAAAATATTTGCTGGTATTTTGAAAATTCGTTATTTCTTAGAAGCTTGGCAACCCCACTCAATGAAAGTGCTTTTCCACAGTCTGTGCCTAGGACTACTTGAAGAGGAAGCAAACCATAGACACAAAACAGAGAACTTCTTTATTTTGTCAAGTTTCAAAGAGCTACTACAAACCATGTTGGATTTAGAGTTCCAAATTCATCTATCTATATAGTAGAGAACAGAGTGAAACCTAAAAATAAAACCTGCTACTGTAGACGAACGCTTCAATCTAGAAGAACAAAATTTGGTGAGCCAAGTGGGATTTGTGTACCGATCATTACCACCAAGTATCATCAACATTGGGTGAAAAAATATTTGCTGGTATTTCGGAAACTAGTTATTTCTTAGAAACTTGGCAACCCCTCTCAATGAAAGTGCTTTTCCACGGTCGGTGCCTAGGGGTAACTGAAGAGGAAACAAACAATAGAGACAAAACTGAGAACTCGTTTCTTTTGTCAAGTTTCAAAGAGCTACTACAAACCATATTGGATTTACAATTCCAAATTCATCTATCTATATAAGAGAGACAGCGTGAAAATGAAATATAAAAACTGCTACTGTAGATGAACACTTCAACCTAGAAGAACAAAATTCGGTGAGCCAAGTGGGATTTGTGTACTGATCATTACCACCAAGTATCATCAAGATTGGGTGAAAAAATATTTGCTGCTATTTCTGAAACATCGTAATTTCTTGGAAGCTTGGCAACCCCTCTCAATGAATGTGGTTTTCCACCGTCTGTGCCTAGGGCTACTTGAAGAGGAAGCAAACCATAGAGACAGAACTGAGACCTCCGTTATTTTGTCAAGTTTCAAAGAGCTACTACAAACCATGTTGGATATTGAGTTAAAAATTCATCTATCTATATAGCAGAGAACAGAGTGGAACCTAAAAATAAAAACTGCTACTGTAAACAAACGCTTCAACCTAGAAGAACAAAATTGGGTGAGCCAAGTGGGATTTGTGGACTTGTCATTACCACCTCGTATCATCAAGATTGGGTGAAAAAATATTTGCTGGTATTTCGGAAACTCGTAATTTCTTGGAAGCTTGGCAACCCCTCTCCATGAAAGTGCTTTTCCACAGTCTGTGCCAGGGCTACTTGAAGAGGAAACAAACCATAGAGACAAAACTGTGAACTCCTTTATTTTGTCAAATTTCAAAGAGCTACTACAAACCATGTTGGATTAGAGTTCCAAATTCATCTATCTATATAGCAGAGAACAGAGTGAAACCTAAAAATAAAAACTGCTACTGAAAACGAACGCATCAACTTGGAAGAACAAATTTGGTGAGCCAAGTGGGATTTGTGTACTGATCATTACCACCAAGTATCATCAACATTGGGAGAAAAAATATTTGCTGGTATTTTGGAAACTCGTTATTTCATATTGCTCGGCAACCCCTCTCAATGAAAGGGCTTTTCCACAGTCTCTGCTTAAGGCTACTTGAAGCGGAAACAAATCATAGAGACAAACCTGAGAACTCCTTTCTTTTGTCAAGTTTCAAAGAGCTACTACAAATCATGTTGGATTTAGAGTTCCAAATTCATCTATCTATATAGCAGAGAACAAAGTGAAATCTAAATATAAAAACTGCTACTGTAGATGAACGCTTCAACCTGGAGGAACAAAATTTGGTGAGCCAATTTGGGGTTGTGTACTGATCATTAACACCAAGTATCATCAACATTGGGTGAAAAAAATATTTGCTGGTATTTCGGAAACCCGTAATTTCTTGGAAGCTTGGCAACCCCTCTCAATGAAAGTGCTTTTCCACAGTCAGTGCCTAGGGCTACTTAAAGACGAAACAATCCATAGAGACAAAACTGAGACCTCCTTTACTTTGTCAAGTTTCAAAGAGCTACTACAAACCATGTTGGATTTAGAGTTCCAAATTAATCTATCTATACAGGAGAGAACAGAGTGAAACCTAAAAATAAAAACTGCTACTGTAAACGAACGCTTCAACCTAGAAGAACACAATTTGGTGAGCCAAGTGGGATTTGTGTACTGATCATTACCACCACGTATCATCAAGATTGGGTGAAAAAATATTTGCTGGTATTTCGGAAACTGGTAATTTATGGGAAGCTTGGCAACCCCTCTCAATAAAAGTGGTTTTCCAGCGTCTGTGCCTAGGGTACTTGAAGAGGAAACAAACCATAGAGACAAAACTGAGAACTCCTTTATTTTGTCAAGTATCAATGAGCCACTACAAACCATGTTGGATTTAGAGTTCCAAATTCATCTATCTATATAGGAGAGAACAGAGTGAAACCAAAATATAAAAACTGCTACTGTAGACGAACGCTTCAATCTAGAAGAACAAAATTTGGTGAGCCAATGGGTTTTGTGTACTGATCATTACCACCAGTATCATCAACATTGGGTGAAAAAATCTTTGCTGTTATTTCGGAAACTCGTTATTTCCTATTGCTTGGCAACCCCTCTCAATGAAAGTGCTTTTCCACAGTCTGTGCCAAAGCTATTTGAAGAGGAAACAAACCATAGTGACAAACTGATAACTCCTTTAATTTGTCAAGTTTCAAAGAGCCACTACAAACCATGTTGGATTTAGAGTTCCAAATTCATCTATCTATATACGAGAGAACAGAGTGAAACCTAAACATATAAACTGCTACTGTAGAAGAACGCTTCAACCTAGCAGAACAAAACTTGGTGAGCCAAGTGGGATTTCTGTACTCATCATTCCCACCAAGTATCATCAAGATTGGGTGAAAAATTATTTGCTGGTATTTCGGAAACTCGTAATTTCTTGGAAGCTTGGCAACCCCTCTCAATAAAAGTGCTTTTCCACCGTCTGTGCCTAGGGATACTTGAAGAGGAAACAAACCATGAAGACAAAACAGAGAACTCCTATATTTTGTCAAGTTTCAAAGAGCCACTTCAAACCATGTTGCATTTAGAGTTCCAAATTCATCTATCTATGTAGCAGAGAACAGAGTGATTCTTAAACATATAAACTGCTACTGTAGACGAACGCTTCAAACTTGAAGAACAAAATTTGGTGAGCCAAGTGGGATTTGTGTACTTGTCATTAACACCAAGTATCATCAAGATTGGGTGAAAAAATATTTGGTGGTATTTCGGAAACTCGTAATTTCTTGGAAGCTTGGCAACCCCTCTCAATGAAAGTGCTTTTCCACCGTCTGTGCCTAGGGCTACTTGAAGAGGAAACAAACCATAGAGACAAAACTGAGAACTTCTTTATTTTCTCAAGTTTCAAAGAGCTACTACAAACCATGTTGGATTTAGAGTTCCAAATTCATCTATCTATATAGGAGAGAACAGAATGAAACCTAAATATAAAAACTGCTACTGTAGACGAACGCTTCAACCTAGAAGAACAAAATTTGGTGAGCCAAGTGGGATTTGTGTACTGATCTTCACCATCAAGTATCATCAAGATTGGGTGAAAAAATATTTGCTGGTATTTCGGAAACTCGTTATTTCTTAGAAGCTTGGCAACCCCACTCAATGAAAGTACTCTTCCACAGTCTGTGCCTAGGACTACTTGAAGAAGAAACAAACCATAGAAACAAAACTGAGAACTCCTTTATTTTGTCAAGTTTCAAAGAGCTACTACAAACCATGTTGGATTTAGAGTTCCAAATTCATCTATCTATATAGGAGAGAACAGAGTGAAACCTAAAAATAAAAACTGCTACTGGAGACGAACGCTTCAATCTAGAAGAACAAAATTTGGTGAGCCAAGTGGGTTTTGTGTACTGATCATTACCATCAAGTATCATCAACATTGGGTGAAAAAATATTTGCTGGTATTTCGGAAACTCGTTATTTCATGTTGCTTGGCAACCCCTCTCAATGAAAGTGGTTTTCCACGATCGGTGCGTAGGGCTAATTGAAGAGGAAACAAATCATAGAGACAAAACTGAGAACTCCTTTACTTTGTCAAATTTCAAAGTGCTACTACTAACCATATTGGATTTAGAATTCCAAATTCATCTATCTATATAGGAGAGACAGAGTGAAACCTAAATATAAAAACTGCTACTGTAGACGAACGCTTCAACCTAGAAGTACCAAATTTGGTGAGCCAAGTCGGATTTGAGTAAGATCATTACCACCAAGTGTCATCAAGATTGTGAGAAAAAATATTTGGTGGTATTTCGGAAACTCGTTATTTCTTAGAATCTTGTCAACCCCTCTCAATGAAAGTGCTTTTCCACAGTCTGTGCCAGGGCTACCTGAAGAGGAAACAAACCATACAGACAAAACTGAGAACATCTTTATTTTGTCAAGTTTCAAAGAGCTACTACAAACCATGTTGGATTTAGAGTTAAAATTCATCTATCTATATAGGAGAGAAAAGATTGAAACCTAAATATATAAATTGCTACTGTAGGCACACGCTTCAACCTAGAAGAACAAAATTTGGTGAGCCAAGTGGGATTTGTGTTCTGATCATCACCACTAAGTATCATCAAGATTGGGTGAAAAAATATTTGCTGGTATTTCGGAAACGCGTATTTTCTTGGAAGCTTGGCAAACCCTTTCAATGAAAGTGCTTTTCCACAGTCTCTGATTAGGGCTACATGAAGCGGACACAAATCATAGAGACAAAACTGAGAACTCCTTTATTTTGTCAAGCTTCAAAGAGCTACTACAAACCATATTGGATTTAGAGTTCCAAATTCATCTATCTATATAGGAGAGAACAGAGTGAAACCTAAATATAAAAACTGCTACTGTAGACGAGCGCTTCAACCTAGAAGAACAAAATTTGGTGAGCGACGTGCTATTTGTGTACCGATCTTCACCACCAAGTATCATCAAGATGGGTGCAAAAATATTTGCTGGTAATTCGTAAACTCGTTATTTCTTAGAAGCTTGGAAACCCCTCTCAATGAAAGTGATTTTCCACAGTCTCGGCTTAGGGCTACTTGAAGCGGAAACAAATCATAGAGACAAAACTGAGAACTCCTTTATTTTGTCAAGTTTCAAAGAGCTACTACAATCCATGTTGGATTTAGAGTTCCAAATTCATCTATCTATATAGGAGAGAACAGAGTAAAACCTAAAAATTAAAACAGCTACTGTAGACGAATGCTTCAAACTTGAAGAACAGAATTTGGTGAGCCAAGTGGGATTTGTGTACTTGTCGTTACCACCACGTATCATCAAGATTGGGTGAAAAAATATTTGCTGGTATTTCGGAAACTCGTAATTTCTTGGAAGCTTGGCAACCCCTCTCAATGAAAGTGCTTTTCGACAGTCTGAGCCAGGGCTACTGGAAGAGGAAACAAACCATAGAGACAAAACTGAGACCTCCTTTATTTTGTCAAGTTTCAAAGAGCTACTACAAACCATGTTGGATTTAGAGTTCCAATTTCATCTATCTATATAGCAGAGAACAGAGGGAAACCTAAACATAAAAACTGCTACTGTAAACGAACGTTTCAACCTAGAAGAACAAAATTTGGTGAGCCGAGTTTAATTTGTGGACTTGTCATTACCACCATGTATCATCAAGATTGGGTGAAAAAATATTTGCTGGTATTTCGGAAACTCATAATTTCTTGGAAGCTTGGCAACCCCTCTCAATGAAAGTGCTTTTCCACAGTCTCTACTTAGGGGTAATTGAAGCGGAAACAAATCATAGAGAAAAAACTGAGAACTCCTTTATTTTGTCAAGTTTCAAAGATCTACTACAAACCATGTTGGATTTAGAGTTCCAAATTCATCTATCTATATATTAGAGAACAGAGTAATACCTAAAAATAAAAACTGCTACTGTAGACGAATGCTTCAACCTAGAAGAACAGAATTTGGTGAGCCAAGTGGGATTTGTGTACTTGTCCTTCACACCAAGTATCATCAAGATTGGTTGAAAAAATATTTGCTGGTGTTTCGGAAACTCGTAATTTCTTGGAAGCTTGGCAACCCCTCTCAATGAAAGTGCTTTTCCACAGTCTCTACTTAGGGGTAATTGAAGCGGAAACAAATCATAGAGAAAAAACTGAGAACTCCTTTATTTTGTCAAGTTTCAAAGATCTACTACAAACCATGTTGGATTTAGAGTTCCAAATTCATCTATCTATATATTAGAGAACAGAGTAATACCTAAAAATAAAAACTGCTACTGTAGACGAATGCTTCAACCTAGAAGAACAGAATTTGGTGAGCCAAGTGGGATTTGTGTACTTGTCCTTCACACCAATATCATCAAGATTGGTTGAAAAAATATTTGCTGGTGTTTCGGAAACTCGTAATTTCTTGGAAGATTGGCAACCCCTTTCAATGAAAGTGCTTTTCCACTGTCTCTGCTTAGGGCTACATGAAGTGGAAACAAATCATAGAGACAAAACTGAGAACTCCTTTACTTTGTCAAATTTCAAAGAGCTACTACAAACCATATTGGATTTAGAATTCCAAATTCATCTATCTATATAGGAGAGACAGAATGAAACCTAAATATAAAAACTGCTACTGTAGACGAACGCTTCAACCTAGAAGTACCAAATTTCGTGAGCCAAGTCGGATTTGAGTAAGATCATTACCACCAAGTGTCATCAAGATTGTGAGAAAAAATATTTGGTGGTATTTTGGAAACTCGTTATTTCTTAGAATCTTGGCAACCCCTCTCAATGAAAGTGCTTTTCCACAGTCTGTGCCAGGGCTACTTGAAGAGAAAACAAACCATGGAGACAAAAGTGAGAACTCCCTTATTTTGTCAAGTTTCAAAGAGCTACTACAAACAATGTTGGATTTAGAATTCCAAATTCATCTATCTCTATCGGAGAGAACAGAGAGAAACCTAAATACAAAAACTGCTACTGTAGACGAGTGCTTTAACCTAGAAGAACAAAATTTGGTGAGCCAAGTGGGATTTGTGAACCGATCATTACCACCAAGTATCATCAAGATTGGGTGAAAAAATATTTGCTGGTATTTCGGAAACTGGTAATTTCTTGGAAGTTGGCAACCCCTCTCAATGAAAGTGCTTTTCCACAATCTGTGCATAGGCTACTTTAAGAGGAAACAAATCATAGAGACAAAACTGAGAACTCCTTTATTTTGTCAATTTTCAAAGTGCCACTACAAAACATGTTGGATTTAGAGTTCCAAATTCATCTATCTATATAGGAGAGAACAGAGTAAAACTTAAAAATAAAACAGCTACTGTAGACGAATGCTTCAACCTTGAAGAACAGAATTTGGTGAGCCAAGTGGGATTTGTGTACTTGTCTTTACCACCAAGTATCATCAAGATTGGGTGAAAAAATATTTGCTGGTATTTCGGAAACTCGTTATTTCTTAGAAGCTTGGCAAACCCTCTCAATGAAAGTGCTTTTCCACAGTCTGAGCCAGGGCTACTTGAAGAGGAAACAAACCATAGAAACAAAACTGAGAACTCCTTTATTTTGTCAAGTTTCAAAGAGCTACTACAAACAATGTTTGATTTAGAGTTCCAAATTCATCTATCTCTATAGGAGAGAACAGAGTGAAACGTAAATATATAAACTGCTACTGTAGACGAACGCTTTAACCTAGAAGAACAAAATTTGGTGAGCCAAGTGGGATTTGTGAACCGATCATTACCACCAAGTATCATCAAGATTGGGTGAAAAAATATTTGGTGGTATTTTGGAAACTCGTTATTTCTTAGAATCTTGGCAACCCCTCTCAATGAAAGTGCTTTTTTACAGTCTGAGCCAGGGCTACTTGAAGAGGAAACAAACCATAGAGACAAAACTGAGAACTCCTTTATTTTCTCAAGTTTCAAAGAGCTACTACAAACAATGTTGGATTTAGAGTTCCAAATTCATCTATCTCTATAGGAGAGAACAGAGTGAAACGTAAATATATAAACTGCTACTGTAGACGAACGCTTTAACCTAGAAGAACAAAATTTGGTGAGCCAAGTGGGATTTGTGAACCGATCATTACCACCAAGTATCATCAAGATTGGGTGAAAAAATATTTGCTGGTATATCGGAAACTCATAATTTCTTGGAAGCTGGGCAACCCCTCTCAATGAAAGTGCTTTTCACAGTCTGTGCCTAGGACTACTTGAAGAGAAAACAAATCATAGAGACAAAACTGAGAACGACTTTATTTTGTCAACTTTCAAAGAGCTACTGCAAACCATGTTGGATTTAGAGATCCAAAATCATCTATCTATATAGGAGAGAACAGAGGAAAACCTAAATATAAAAACTGCTACTGTAGACGAACGCTTCAACCTAGAAGAACAGAATTTGGTGAGCCAACTGGAATTTGTGTACTTGTCCTTACCACCAAGTATCATCAAGATTGGGTGAAAAAATATTTGCTGGTATTTCGGAAACTCATAATTTCTTGGAAGCTTGGCAACCCCTCTCAATGAAAGTGCTTTTCCACCGTCTGTGCCTAGGGCTACTTGAAGAGGAAACAAACCATAGAGACAAACCTGAGAACTCCTTTATTTTGTCAAGTTTCAAAGAGCTACTACAAACCATGTTGGATTTAGAATTCCAAATTCATCTATCTATATAGGAGAGAACAGAGTAAAACCTAAAAATAAAAACTGCTACTGTAGACGAATGCTTCAACCTAGAAGAACAAAATTTGGTGAGCCAAGTGGGATTTGTGTACCGATCTTCACCTCCAAGTATCATCAAGATTGGGTGAAAAAATATTTGCTTGTAATTCGGAAACTCGTTATTTCTTAGAATCTTGGCAACCCCTCTCAATGAAAGTGCTTTTCCACAGTCTGTGCCAGGGCTACTTGAAGAGGAAACAAACCTTAGAGACAAAACTAAAAACTCCTTTATTTGTCAAGTTTCAAAGAGCTACTACAAACCATGTTGGATTTAGAATTCCAAATTCATCTATCTATATAGGAGAGAACAGAGTAAAACCTAAAAATAAAAACTGCTACTGTAGACGAATGCTTCAACCTAGAAGAACAGAATTTGGTGAGCCAAGTGAAATTTGTGTACTTGTCCTTACCACCAAGTATCATCAAGATTGGGTGAAAAAATATTTGCTGGTATTTCGGAAACTCATAATTTCTTGGAAGCTTGGCAAACCCTCTCAATGAAAGTGCTTTTCCACCGTCTGTGCCTAGGGCTACTTGAAGAGGAAACAAACCATAGAGACAAACCTGAGAACTCCTTTATTTTGTCAAGTTTCAAAGAGCCACTAAAAACCATGTTGGATTTACAGTTCCAAATTCATCTATCTATATTGCAGAGAAGAGAGTGAAACCTAAACATAAAAACTGTTACTGTAAACGAACGCTTCAACACAGAAGAACAAAATTTGGTGAGCCGAGTGGGATTTGTGGACTTGTTATTACCACCACGAATCATCAAGATTGGGTGAAAAAATATTTGCTGGTATTTCAGAAAATCGTAATTTCTTGGAAGCTTGGCAACCCCTCTCAATGAATGTACTTTTCCACAGTCTCTGCTTAGGGTTACTTGAAGCGGAAACAAATCATGGAGACAAAACTGAGAACTCCTTTATTTTGTCAAGTTTCAAAGAGCTACTACAAACCATATTGGATTTAGAGTTTCAAATTCATCTACCTATATAGGAGAGAACAGAGTGAAACCTAAATATAAAAACTGCTACTGTAGACGAACGCTTCAACCTAGAAGAAGAAAATTTGGTGAGCCAAGTGGGATTTGTGTATCGATCTTCACCACCAAATATCATGAAGATGGGTGAAAAAATATTTGCTGGTAATTCGGAAACTCGTTATTTCTTAGAAGCTTGGCAACCCCTCTCAATGAAAGTGATTTTAAACAGTCTCTGCTTAGGGCTACTTGAAGCGGAAACAAATCATACAGACAAAACTGAGAATTCCTTTATTTTGTCAAGTTTCAAAGAGCTACTACAAACCATGTTGGATTTAGAGTTCCAAATTTATCTATCTATATAGGAGAGAACAGAGTAAAACCTAAAAATAAAAACAGCTACTGTAGACGAATGCTTCAACCTTGAAGAACAGAATTTGGTGAGCCAAGTGGACTTTGTGTACTTGTCCTTATCACCAAGTATCATCAAGATTGGGTGAAAAAATATTTCCTGGTGTTTTGGAAACTCGTTATTTCTTAGAAGCTTGGCAACCCCTCTCAATGAAAGTGCTTTTCCACAGTCTGTGCCAGGGCTACTTGAAGGGGAAACAAACCTTAGAGACAAAACTAAAAACTCCTTTATTTGACAAGTTTCAAAGAGCTACTACAAACCATGTTGGATTTAGAAATCCAAATTCATCTATCTATATAGGAGAGAACAGAGTAAAACCTAAAAATAAAAACTGCTACTGTAGACGAATGCTTCAACCTAGAAGAACAGAATTTGGTGAGCCAAGTGGAATTTGTGTACTTGTCGTTACCACCAAGTATCATTAAGATTGGGTGAAAAAATATTTGCTGGTATATCGGAAACTCGTAATTTCTTGGAAGCTTGGCAACCCCTCTCAATGAAAGTGCTTTTCCACAGTCTGTGCCTAGGACTACTTGAAGAGGAAACAAATCATAGAAACAAAACTGAGAACGACTTTATTTTGTCAAGTTTCAAAGAGCTACTATATACGATATTTGACTTAGAGTTCAAATTCATCTATCTATATAGGAGAGAACAGAGTGAAACCTAAATATAAAAACTGCTACTGTAGACGAACGCTTCAACCTAGAAGAACAAAATTTGGTGAGCCAAGTGGGATTTGTGTACCGATCTTCACCACCAAATATCATCAAGATTTTGTGAAAAAATATTTGCTTGTAATTCGGAAACTCGTTATTTCTTAGAATCTTGGCAACCCCTCTCAATGAAAGTGCTTTTCCACAGTCTGTGCCAGGGCTACTTGAAGAGGAAACAAACCTTAGAGACAAAACTAAGAACTCCTTTATTTGTCAAGTTTCAAAGAGCTACTACAAACCATGTTGGATTTAGAATTCCAAATTCATCTATCTATATAGGAGAGAACAGAGTAAAACCTAAAAATAAAAACTGCTACTATAGACGAATGCTTCAACCTAGAAGAACAGAATTTGGTGAGCCAAGTGGAATTTGTGTACTTGTCCTTACCACCATGTATCATCAAGATTGGGTGAAAAAATATTTGCTGGTATATCAGAAATCGTAATTTCTTGGAAGCTTGGCAACCCGTCTCAATGAAAGTGCTTTTCCACAGTCTGTGCATAGGACTACTTGAAGAGGAAACAAATCATAGAGACAAAACTGAGAACTCCTTTATTTTGTCAAGTTTCAAAGAGCTACTACATACGATATTTGACTTAGAGTTCAAATTCATCTATCTATATAGGAGAGAACAGAGTGAAACCTAAATATAAAAACTGCTACTGTAGACGAACGCTTCAACCTTGAAGAACAGAATTTGGTGAGCCAAGTGGAATTTGTGTACTTGTCATTTCCACCAGGTATCATCAAGATTGGGTGAAAAAATATTTGCTGGTATTTCGGAAACTCGTTATTTCTTAGAAGCTTGGCAACCCCTCTCAATGAAAGTGCTTTTCCACAGTCTGTGCCATGGCTACTTGAAGATTAAACAAACCATAGAGACAAAACTGAGAACATCTTTATTTTGTCAAGTTTCAACGAGCTACTACAAACCATGTTGGATTCAGAGTTCCAAAATCATCTATCTATATGTGAGAGAAAAGATTGAAACCTAAATATAAAAATTGCTACTGTAGGCAAACGCTTAAACCTAGAAGAACATAATTTGGTGAGCCAAGTGGGATTTGTGTACTGATCATCACCACCATCTATCATCAAGATTGGGTGAAAAAATATTTGCTGGTATTTCGGAAACGCGTAATTTCTTGGAAGCCTGGCAACCCCTTTCAAAGAAATTGCTTTTCCACAGTCTCTGCTTAGGGCTACATGAAGCAGAAACAAATCACAGAGACAAAACTGAGAACTTCTTTACTTTGTCAAATTTCTAAGAGCTATTACAAACCATATTAGATTTAGAATTCCAAATTCATCTATCTATGTATGAGAGACAGAGTGAAACCTAAATATAAAAACTGGTACTGTAGACGAACGATTCAACCTAGAAGAACAAAATTTGGTGAGCCAAGTTGGATTTGTGTACTGATCATTACCACCAAGTATCATCAAGATTGGGTGAAAAAATATTTGTTGGTATTTCGGAAACTGGTAATTTCTTGGAAGCATGGCAACCCCCCTCAATGAAAGTGCTTTTCCATGGTCTGTGCCTAGGGCTACTTGAAGAGGAAACAAACCGTAGAGACAAAACTGAGAACTCCTTTATTTTGTCAATTTTCAAAGAGCCACTACAAACCATGTTGGATTTAGAGTTCCAAATTCATCTATCTATATAGGAGAGAACAGAGTGAAAACTAAAAATAAAAAATGCTACTGTAAACGAACGCTTCAACCTAGAAGAACAAAATTTGGTGAGCCAAGTGGGATTTGTGTACTGATCATTCCCACCAAGTATCATCAACATTGGGTGAAAAAATATTTGCTGGTATTTCGGAAACTCGTAATTTCTTGGAAGCTTGGCATCCCCTCTCAATGAAAGTGCTTTTCCAGCGTCTGTGCATAGGACTACTTGAAGAGGAAACAAACCATAGAGACAAACCTGAGAACTCCTTTATATTGTCAAGTTTGAAAGAGCCACTAGAAACCATGATGGATTTACAGTTCCAAATACATCTATCTATATAGCAGAGAACAGAGTGAAACCTAAACATATAAACTGCTACTGTAGACGAACGCTTCAACCTAGAAGAACAAAAATTGGTGAGCCAAGTGGGATTTGTGTACTGGTCATTACCACCAAGTATCATCAAGATTGGGTGAAAATATATTTGCTGGTATTTAGGAAACTCCTTATTTCTTAGAAGCATGGCAACCCCTCTCAATGAAAGTGCTTTTCCACAGTCAGTGCCTAGGGCTACTTAAAGAGGAAACAATCCATAGAGACGAAAGTGAGAACTCCTTTATTTTGTCAAGTTTCAAAGAGCTACTACAAACCATGTTGTATTTAGAGTTTCAAATTCATTTATCTATATAGCAGAAACAGAGTGAAAGCTTAACATAAAAACTGCTACTGTAAACGAACGCTTCAACCTAGAAGAACAAAATTTGGTGAGCCGAGTGGGATTTGTGGACTTGTCATTACCACCACGCATCATCAAGATTGGGTGAAAAAATATTTGCTGGTATTTCGGAAACTCGTAATTTCTTGGAAGCTTGGCACCCCTCTCAATGAATGTGCTTTTCCACAGTCCCTGCTTAGGGTTACTTGAAGCAGAAACAAATCATAGAGACAAAACTGAGAACTCCTTTATTTTGTCAAGTTTCAAAGAGCTACTACAAACCATATTGGATTTAGAGTTCCAAATTCATCTATCTATATAGGAGAGAACAGAGTGAAACCTAAATATAAAAACTGCTACTGTAGACGAACGCTTCAACCTAGAAGAACAAAATTTGGTGAGCCAAGTGGGATTTGTGTACCGATCTTCACCACCAAGTATCATCAAGATTGGGTGAAAAAATATTTGCTGGTATTCAGAAAATCGTAATTTCTTGGAAGCTTGGCAACCCCTCTCAATGAAAGTGCTTTTCCACAGTCTCTGCTTAGGGCTACTTGAAGCGGAAACAAATCATAGAGACAAAACTGAAAACTCCTTTATTTTGTCACGTTTCAAAGAGCCACTACAAGCCATGTTGGATTTAGAGTTCCAAATTCATCTATCTATATAGGAGAGAACAGAGTAAGACCTAAAAATAAAAACTGCTACTGTAGACGAATACTTCAACCTAGAAGAACAAAATTTGGTGAGCCAAGTGGAATTTGTGTACTTGTCCTTCCCACCAAGTATCATCAAGATTGGGTGAAAAAATATTTGCTGGTATTTCGGAAACTCGTTATTTCTTAGAAGCTTGGCAACCCCTCTCCATGAAAGTGCTTTTCCACAGTCTGTGCCAGGGCTACTTGAAGAGGAAACAAACCATAGAGACAAAACTGTGAACTCCTTTATTTTGTCATATTTCAAAGAGCTACTACAAACCATGTTGGATTTCGAGTTCCAAATTCATCTATCTATATAGGAGAGAACAGAGTGAAACCTAAATATGAAAACTGCTACTGTAGAAGAACGCTTCAACCTAGAAGAACAAAATTTGGTGAGCCAAGTGGGATTTGTGTACTGATCATTCCCACCAAATATCATCAACTTTGGGTGAAAAAATATTTGCTCGTATTTCGGAAACTCGTAATTTCTTGGAAGCTTGGCAACCCCTCTCAATGAAAGTGCTTTTCCACCGTCTGTGCCTAGGGCTACTTGAAGAGGAAACAAACCATAGAGACAAACCTGAGAACTCCTTTATTTTGTCAAGTTTCAAAGAGCCACTAGAAACCATGATGGATTTACAGTTCCAAATATATCTATCTATATAGCACAGAACAGAGTGAAACCTAAACATATAAACTGCTACTGTAGACGATCGCTTTAACCTAGAAGAACAAAAATCGATGAGCCAAGTGGCATTTGTGTACTTGTCATTACCACCATGTATCATCAACATTGGGTGAAAAAATATTTGCTGGTATTTCGAAAACTCGTTATTTCTTAGAAGCTTGGCAACCCCTCTCAATGAAAGTGCTTTTCCACAGTCAGTGCCTAGGGCTACTTAAAAAGGAAAAAATCCATAGACAAAACTGAGACCTCCTTTATTTTGTCAAGTTTCAAAGAGCTACTACAAACCATGTTGGATTTAGAGTTCTAAATTCATCTATCTATATAGGAGAGAACAGAGTGAAACCTAAACATAAAAACTGCTACTGTAAACGAACGCTTCAACGTAGAAGAACAAAATTTGGTGAGCGGAGTGGGATTTGTGGACTTGTCATTACCACCACGCATCATCAAGATTGGGTGAAAAAATATTTGCTGGTATTTCGGAAACTCTAATTTCTTTGAAGCTTGGCACCCCACTCAATGAATGTGCTTTTCCACAGTCCCTGCTTAGGGCTACTTGAAGCGGAAACAAATCATAGAGAGAAAACTGAGAACTACTTTATTTTGTCAAGTTTCAAAGAGCTACTACAACCCATATTGGATTTAGAGTTCCAAATTCATCTATCTATATAGGAGAGAACAGAGTGAAACCTAAATATAAAAACTGCTACTCTAGACGAATGCTTCAACCTTTAAGAACAGAATTTGGTGAGCCAAGTGGGATTTGTGTACTTGTCCTTACCACCAAGTATCATCAAGATTGGGTGAAAAAATATTTGCTCGTATTTCGGAAACTCGTTATTTCTTAGAAGCTTGGCAACCCCTCTCTATGAAAGTGCTTTTCCACAGTCTGAGCCAGGGCTACTTGAAGAGGAAACAAACCATAGAGACAAAACTGAAAACTCCTTTATTTTGTCACGTTTCAAAGAGCCACTACAAACTATGTTGGATTTAGAGTTCCAAATTCATCTATCTATATAGGAGAGAACAGAGTAAGACCTAAAAATAAAAACTGCTACTGTAGACGAATGCTTAAACCTAGAAGAACAGAATTTGGTGAGCCAAGTGGGATTTGTGTACTTGTCCTTCCCACCAAGTATCATCAAGATTGGGTGAAAAAATATTTGCTGGTATTTCGGAAATCGTAATTTCTTGGAAGCTTGGCAACCCCTCTCCATGAATGTGCTTTTCCACAGTCTGTGCCAGGGCTACTTGAATAGGAAACAAACCATAGAGACAAAACTGTGAACTCCTTTATTTTGTCAAATTTCAAAGAGCTACTACAAACCATGTTGGATTTAGAGTTCCAAATTCATCTATCTATATAGGAGAGAAGAGAGTGAAACCTAAAAATAAAAACTGCTACTGAAAACGAACGCATCAACCTAGAAGAACAAAATTTGGTGAGTCAAGTGGGATTTGTGTACCGATGATTACCACCAAGTATCATCAAGATTGGGTGAGAAAATATTTGCTGGTATTTCGGAAACTGGTAATTTCTTTGAAGCTTGGCAACCCCTCTCAATGAAAGTGCTTTTCCACCGTCTTTGCCTAGGGATACTTAAAGAGGAAACAAACCATAGAGACAAAACTGAGAACTCCTTTCTTTTGTCAAGTTTCAAAGAGATACTAAAAAACATGTTGGATTTCGAGTTCCAAATTCATCTATCTATATACGAGAGAACAGAGTGAAACCTAAACATAAAAACTGCTACTGTAGAAGAACGCTTCAACCTAGAAGAACAAAATTTGGTGAGCCAAGTGGGATTTGAGTACTGATCATTACCACCAAGTATTATCAACATTGGGTGAAAAAATATTTGCTGGTATTTCGGAAACTCGTAATTTCTTGGAAGCTTGGCAAGCCCTCTCAATGAAAGATCTTTTCCACTGTCACTGCTTAGGGCTACTTGAAGCGTAAACAAATCATAGAGACAAAACTGATAACTCCTTCATTTTGTCATGTTACAAAGTGCTACTACAAACCATGTTGGATTTAGAGTTCCAAATTCATCTATCTATATTCGAGAGAACAGATTGAAACCTAAATATAAAAATTGCTACTGTAGACGAACGCTTCAACCTAGAAGAACAAAATTTGGTGAGCCAAGTGGGATTTTTGTACTGATCATCACCACCAAGTATCATCAGATTGGGTGAAAAAATATTTGCTGGTGTTTTGAAAACTCGTAATTTCTTGGAAGCTTGTCAACCCCTTTCAATGAAAGTGCTTTTCCACAGTCTCTGCTTAGGGCTACATGAAGCGGAAAAAAATCATAGAGACAATACTGAGAACTCCTTTACTTCGTCAAGATTCAAAGAGCTAATACAAACCATATTGGATTTAGATTTCCAAATTCATCTATCTATATAGGAGAGACAGAGTGAAACCTAAATATAAAAACTGCTACTGTAGACGAACGCTTCAACCTAGAAGAACAATATTTGGTGAGCCAAGTGGGATATGTGTACTGATCATTACCACCAAGTGTCATCAAGTTTGTGAGAAAAAATATTTGCTGGTATTTCAGAAACTTGTGATTTCTTAGAAACTGGGCAACCCCACTCAATGAAAGTGCTTTTCCACAGTCTGTGCCTAGGACTACTTGAAGAGGAAACAAACCATAGAAACAAAACTGAGAACTCCTTTATTTTGTCAAGTTTCAAAGAGCTACTACAAACCATGTTGGATTTAGAGTTCCAAATTCATCTATCAATATAGGAGAGAACAGAGTGAAACCTAAATATAAAAACTGCTACTGTAGATGAACGCTTCAAAATAGAAGAACAAAATTGGGTGAGCCAAGTGGGATTTGTGTAGCGATCTTCACCACCAAGTATCATCAAGATTGGGTGAAAAAATATTTGCTGGTAATTCGGAAACTCGTTATATCTTAGAAGCTTGCAACCCCTCTCAATGAAAGTGATTTTCCACAGTCTCTGTTTAGGGCTACTTGAAGCGGAAACAAATCAAAGAGACAAAACTGAGACCTCCTTTATTTTGTCAAGTTTCAAAGAGCTACTACAAACCATGTTGGATTTAGAGTTCCAAATTCATCTATCTGTATAAGAGAGAACAGAGTAAAACCTAAAAATAAAAACTGCTACTGTAGACGAATGCTTCAACCTTGAAGAACAGAATTTGGTGAGCCAAGTGGGATTTGTGTGCTTGTCCTTACCACCAAGTATAATCAAGATTGGGTGAAAAAATATTTGCTCGTATTTCGGAAACTCGTTATTTCTTAGGAGCTTGGCAACCCCTCTCCATGAAAGTGCTTTTCCACAGTCTGAGCCAGGGCTACTTGAAGAGGAAACAAACCATAGATTCAAAACTGAGAACTCCTTTATTTTGTCAAGATTCAAAGAGCCACAACAAACTATGTTGGATTTAGAGTTCCAAATTCATCTATCTATATAGCAGAGAACAGTGTGAAACCTAAACTTAAAAACTGCTACTGTAGACGAACGCTTCAACCTAGAAGAACAAAATTTGGTGAGCCAAGTGGGATTTGTGTACTTGTCATTTCCATCAAGTATCATCAAGATTGGGTGAAAAAATATTTGCTCGTATTTCGGATACTCGTTATTTCTTAGAAGCTTGGCAACCCCTCTCAATGAAAGTGCTTTTCCACAGTCTCTGCTTAGGGCTGCTTAAAGAGGAAACAATCCATAGAGACAAAACTGAGACCTCCTTTATTTTGTCAAGTCTCAAAGAGCTACTACAAACCATGTTGGATTTAGAGTTCCAAATTGATCTATTTATATAGCAGAGAACAGAGTGAAACCTAAACATAAAAACTGCTACTGTAAACGAACGCTTTAACCTAGAAGAACAAAATTTGGTGAGCCGAGTGGGATTTGTGGACTTGGTCATTACCACCACGTATCATCAAGATTGGTTGAAAAAATATTTGCTGGTATTTCGGAAACTCGTAATTTCTTGGAAGCTTGGCAACCCCTCTCAATGAAAGTGCTTTTCCACAGTTTCTGCTTAGGGCTACTTGAAGCGGAAACAAATCATAGAGACAAAACTGAGAACTCCTTTATTTTGTCAAGTTTCAAAGATCTACTACAAACCATGTTGGATTTAGAGTTCCAAATTCATCTGTCTATATAGGAGTGAACACAGTAAGACCTAAAAATAAAAACTGCTACTGTAGACGATAGCTTCAACCTAGAAGAACAGAATTTGGTGAGCCAAGTGGGATTTGTTACTTGTCCTTCCCACCAAGTATCATCAAGATTGGGTGAAAAAATATTTACTGGTATTTCGGAAACTCGTAATTTCTTGGAAGCTTGGCAACCCCTCTCCATGAAAGTGCTTTTCCACAGTCTGTGCCTAGGCTACTTGAAGAGGAAACAAACCATAGAGACAAAACTGTGAACTCCTTTATTTTGTCAAATTTCAAAGAGCTACTACAAACCATGTTGGATTTAGAGTTCCAAATTCATCTATCTATATAGGAGAGAACAGAGTGAAACCTAAAAATAAAAACTGCTACTGAAGACGAACGCATCAACCTAGAAGAACAAAATTTGGTGAGTCAAGTGGGATTTGTGTACCGATGATTACCACCAAGTATCATCACGATTGGGTCAAAAAATATTTGCTGGTATTTCGGAAACTGGTAATTTCTTTGAAGCTTGGCAACCCCTCTCAATGAAAGTGCTTTTCCACCGTCTGTGCCTAGGGATACTTAAAGAGGAAACAAACCATAGAGACAAAACTGAGAACTCCTTTATTTTGTCACGTTTCAAAGAGCCACTACAAAACATGTTGGATTTCGAGTTCCAAATTGATCTATCTATATACGAGAGAACAGAGTGAAACCTAAATATAAAAACTGCTACTGTAGAAGAACGCTTCAACCTAGAAGAACAAAATTTGGTGAGCCAGTGGGATTTGAGTACTGATCATTACCACCAAGTATCATCAACATTGGGTGAAAAAATATTTGCTGGTATTTCAGAAACTCGTAATTTCTTGGAAGCTTGGCAAGCCCTCTCAATGAAAGAGCTTTTCCACAGTCACTGCTTAGGGCTAATTGAAGCGTAAACAAATCATAGAGACAAAACTGAGAACTCCTTCATTTTGTCATGTTTCAAAGTGCTACTACAAACCATGTTGGATTTAGATTTCCAAATTCATCTATCTATATAGGAGAGAACAGATTGAAACCTAAATATAAAAATTGCTACTGTAGACGAACGCTTCAAATTAGAAGAACAAAATTTGGTGAGCCAAGTGGGATTTTTGTACTGATCATCACCACCATGTATCATCAGATTGGGTGAAAAAATATTTGCTGGTATTTTGGAAACTCGTAATTTCTTGGAAGCTTGTGAACCCCTTTCAATGAAAGTGCTTTTCCACAGTTTCTGCTTAGGGCTACATGAAGCGGAAAAAAATCATAGAGACAAAACTGAGAACTCCTTTACTTCGTCAAGATTCAAAGAGCTATTACAAACCATATTGGATTTAGATTTCCAAATTCATCTATCTATATAGGAGAGACAGAGTGAAACCGAAGTATAAAAACTGCTAATGTAGACGAACGCTTCAACCTAGAAGAACAATATTTGGTGAGCCAAGTGGGATATGTGTACTGATCATTACCGCCAAGTGTCATCAAGTTTGTGAGAAAAAATATTTGCTGGTATTTCGGAATCTTGTGATTTCTTAGAAACTTGGCAACCCCACTCAATGAAAGTGCTTTTCCACAGTCTGTGCCTAGGACTACTTGAAGAGGAAACAAACCATAGAAACAAAACTGAGAACTCCTTTATTTTTTCAAGTTTCAAAGAGCTACTACAAACCATGTTGGATTTAGAGTTCCAAATTCATCTATCTATATAGGAGAGAACACAGTGAAACCTAAATATAAAAACTGCTACTGTAGACGAACGCTTCAACCTAGAAGAACAAAATTTGGTGAGCCAAGTGGGATTTCTGTACTGATCATCACCACCAAGAATCATCAGATTTGGTGAAAAAATATTTGCTGGTATTTTGGAAACTCGTAATTTCTTGGAAGCTTGTCAACCCCTTTCAATGAAAGTGCATTTCCACACTCTCTGCTTAGGGCTACATGAAGCGGAAAAAAATCATAGAGACAAAACTGAGAACTCCTTTACTTCGTCAAGATTCAAAGAGCTATTACAAACCATATTGGATTTAGATTTCCAAATTCATCTATCTATATAGGAGAGACAGTGTGAAACCTAAGTATAAAAACTGCTAATGTAGACGAATGCTTCAACCTAGAAGAACAATATTTGGTGAGCCAAGTGGGATATATGTACTGATCATTACCACCAAGTGTCATCAAGTTTGTGAGAAAAAATATTTGCTGGTATTTCGGAATCTTGTGATTTCTTAGAAACTTGGCAACCCCACTCAATGAAAGTGCTTTTCCACAGTCTTGCCTAGGACTACTTGAAGAGGAAACAAACCATAGAAACAAAACTGAGAACTCCTTTATTTTTTCAAGTTTCAAAGAGCTACTAGAAACCATGTTGGATTTAGAGTTCCAAATTCATCTATCTATATAGGAGAGAACACAGTGAAACCTAAATATAAAAACTGCTACTGTAGACGAACGCTTCAACCTAGAAGAACAAAATTTGGTGAGCCAAGTGGGATTTGTGTAGCGATCTTCACCACCAAGTATCATCAAGATTGGGTGAAAAAATATTTGCTGGTAATTCGGAAACTCGTTATTTCTTAGAAGCTTGGCAACACCTCTCAATGAAAGTGATTTTCCACAGTCTCTGCTTAGGGCTACTTGAAGCGGAAACAAATCAAAGAGACAAAACTGAGAACTCCTTTATTTTGTCAAGTTTCAAAGAGCTACTACAAACCATGTTGGATTTAGAGTTCCAAATTCATCTATCTATATAGGAGAGAACAGAGTAAAACCTAAAAATAAAAACTGCTACTGTAGATGAATGCTTCAACCTTGAAGAACAGAATTTGGTGAGCCAAGTGGGATTTGTGTACTTGTCCTTACCACCAAGTATCATCAAGATTGGGTGAAAAAATATTTGCTCGTATTTCGGAAACTCGTTATTTCTTAGAAGCTTGGCAACCCCTCTCAATGAAAGTGCTTTTCCACAGTCTCTGCTTAGGGCTACTTGAAGCGGAAACAAATCATAGAGACAAAACTGAGAACTCCTTTATTTTGTCAAGTTTCAAAGATCTACTACAAACCATGTTGGATTTAGAGTTCCAAATTCATCTATCTATATAGGAGAGAACAGAGTAAGACCTAAAAATAAAAACTGCTACTGTAGACGAATGCTTCAACCTAGAAGAACAGAATTGGTGAGCCAAGTGAGATTTGTGTACTTGTCTTTCCCACCAAGTATCATCAAGATTGGGTGAAAAAATATTTGCTGGTAATTCGGAAACTCGTTATTTCTTAGAAGCTTGGCAACACCTCTCAATGAAAGTGATTTTCCACAGTCTCTGCTTAGGGCTACTTGAAGCGGAAACAAATCAAAGAGACAAAACTGAGAACTCCTTTATTTTGTCAAGTTTCAAAGAGCTACTACAAACCATGTTGGATTTAGAGTTCCAAATTCATCTATCTATATAGGAGAGAACAGAGTAAAACCTAAAAATAAAAACTGCTACTGTAGATGAATGCTTCAACCTTGAAGAACAGAATTTGGTGAGCCAAGTGGGATTTGTGTACTTGTCCTTACCACCAAGTATCATCAAGATTGGGTGAAAAAATATTTGCTCGTATTTCGGAAACTCGTTATTTCTTAGAAGCTTGGCAACCCCTCTCAATGAAAGTGCTTTTCCACAGTCTCTGCTTAGGGCTAATTGAAGCGGAAACAAATCATAGAGACAAAACTGAGAACTCCTTTATTTTGTCAAGTTTCAAAGATCTACTACAAACCATGTTGGATTTAGAGTTCCAAATTCATCTATCTATATAGGAGAGAACAGAGTAAGACCTAAAAATAAAAACTGCAACTGTAGACGAATGCTTAAACCTAGAAGAACAGAATTGGTGAGCCAAGTGAGATTTGTGTACTTGTCCTTCCCACCAAGTATCATCAAGATTGGGTGAAAAAATATTTGCTGGTATTTCGGAAATCGTAATTTCTTGGAAGCTTGGCAACCCCTCTCCATGAAAGTGCTTTTCCACAGTCTGTGCCAGGGCTACTTGAATAGGAAACAAACCATAGAGACAAAACTGTGAACTCCTTTATTTTGTCAAATTTCAAAGAGCTACTACAAACCATGTTGGATTTAGAGTTCCAAATTCATCTATCTATATAGGAGAGAACAGAGTGAACCCTAAAAAAAAAAACTGCTACTGAAAACGAACGCATCAACCTAGAAGAACAAAATTTGGTGAGTCAAGTGGGATTTGTGTACCGATGATTACCACCAAGTATCATCAAGATTGGGTGAGAAAATATTTGCTGGTATTTCGGAAACTTGTAATTTCTTTGAAGCTTGGCAACCCCTCTCAATGAAAGTGCTTTTCCACCGTCTTTGCCTAGGGATACATAAAGAGGAAACCAAACCATAGAGACAAAACTGAGAACTCCTTTATTTTGTCAAGTTTCAAAGAGATACTAAAAAACATGTTGGATTTCGAGTTCCAAATTCATCTATCTATATACGAGAGAACACAGTGAAACCTAAACATAAAAACTGCTACTGTAGAAGAACGCTTCAACCTAGGAGAACAAAATTTGGTGAGCCAAGTGGGATTTGAGTACTGATCATTACCACCAAGTATTATCAACATTGGGTGAAAAAATATTTGCTGGTATTTCGGAAACTCGTAATTTCTTGGAAGCTTGGCAAGCCCTCTCAATGAAAGAGCTTTTCCACTGTCACTGCTTAGGGCTACTTGAAGCGTAAACAAATCATAGAGACAAAACTGAGAACTCCTTCATTTTGTCATGTTACAAAGTGCTCCTACAATCCATGTTGGATTTAGAGTTCCAAATTCATCTATCTATATAGGAGAGAACAGATTGAAACCTAAATATAAAAATTGCTACTGTAGACGAACGCTTCAACCTAGAAGAACAAAATTTGGTGAGCCAAGTGGGATTTTTGTACTGATCATCACCAAGAAGTATCATCAGATTGGGTGAAAAAATATTTGCTGGTATTTTGGAAACTCGTAATTTCTTGGAAGCTTGTCAACCCCTTTCAATGAAAGTGCTTTTCCACAGTCTCTGCTTAGGGCTACATGAAGCGGAAAAAAATCATAGAGACAAAACTGAGAACTCCTTTACTTCGTCAAGATTCAAAGAGCTAATACAAACCATATTGGATTTAGATTTCCAAATTCATCTATCTATATAGGAGAGACAGAGTGAAACCTAAATATAAAACTGCTACTGTAGACGAACGCTTCAACCTAGAAGAACAATATTTGGTGAGCCAAGTGGGATATGTGTACTGATCATTACCACCAAGTGTCATCAAGTTTGTGAGAAAAAATATTTGCTGGTATTTCAGAAACTTGTGATTTCTTAGAAACTGGGCAACCCCACTCAATGAAAGTGCTTTTCCACAGTCTGTGCCTAGGACTACTTGAAGAGGAAACAAAGCATAGAAACAAAACTGAGAACTCCTTTATTTTTTCAAGTTTCAAAGAGCTACTACAAACCATGTTGGATTTAGAGTTCCAAATTCATCTATCTATATAGGAGAGAACACAGTGAAACCTAAATATAAAAACTGCTACTGTAGACGAACGCTTCAACCTAGAAGAACAAAATTTGGTGAGCCAAGTTGGATTTGTGTACTGATCATCAACACCAAGTATCATCAGATTGGGTGAAAAAATATTTGCTGGTGTTTTGAAAACTCATAATTTCTTGGAAGCTTGTCAACCCCTTTCAATGAAAGTGCTTTTCCACAGTCTCTGCTTAGGGCTACATGAAGCGGAAAAAAATCATAGAGACAAAACTGAGAACTCCTTTACTTCGTCAAGATTCAAAGAGCTAATACAAACCATATTGGATTTAGATTTCCAAATTCATCTATCTATATAGGAGAGACAGAGTGAAACCTAAATATAAAAACTGCTACTGTAGACGAACGCTTCAACCTAGAAGAACAATATTTGGTGAGCCAAGTGGGATATGTGTACTGATCATTACCGCCAAGTGTCATCAAGTTTGTGAGAAAAAATATTTGCTGGTATTTCAGAAACTTGTGATTTCTTAGAAACTGGGCAACCCCACTCAATGAAAGTGCTTTTCCACAGTCTGTGCCTAGGACTACTTGAAGAGGAAACAAACCATAGAAACAAAACTGAGAACTCCTTTATTTTGTCAAGTTTCAAAGAGCTACTACAAACCATGTTGGATTTAGAGTTCCAAATTCATCTATCAATATAGGAGAGAACAGAGTGAAACCTAAATATAAAAACTGCTACTGTAGACGAACGCTTCAACCTAGAAGAACAAAATTTGGTGAGCCAAGTGGGATTTGTGTAGCGATCTTCACCACCAATTTTCATCAAGATTGGGTGAAAAAATATTTGCTGGTAATTCGGAAACTCGTTATTTCTTAGAAGCTTGGCAACCCCTCTCAATAAAAGTGATTTTCCACAGTCTCTGCTTAGGGCTACTTGAAGCGGAAACAAATCAAAGAGACAAAACTGAGAACTCCTTTATTTTGTCAAGTTTCAAAGAGCTACTACAAACCATGTTGGATTTAGAGTTCCAAATTCATCTATCTGTATAGGAGAGAACAGAGTAAAACCTAAAAATAAAAACTGCTACTGTAGACGAATGCTTCAACCTTGAAGAACAGAATTTGCTGATCCAAGTGGGATTTGTGTACTTGTCCTTACTACCAAGTATCATCAAGATTGGGTGAAAAAATATTTGCTCGTATTTCGGAAACTCGTTATTTCTTAGAAGCTTGGCAACCCCTCTCCATGAAAGTGCTTTTCCACAGTCTGAGCCAGGGCTACTTGAAGAGGAAACAAACCATAGATACAAAACTGAGAACTCCTTTATTTTGTCAAGATTCAAAGAGCCACAACAAACTATGTTGGATTTAGAGTTCCAAATTCATCTATCTATATAGCAGAGAACAGTGTGAAACCTAAACTTAAAAACTGCTACTGTAGACGAACGCTTCAACCTAGAAGAACAAAATTTGGTGAGCCAAGTGGGATTTGTGTACTTGTCATTTCCATCAAGTATCATCAAGATTGGGTGAAAAAATATTGGCTCGTATTTCGAAAACTCATTATTTCTTAGAAGCTTGGCAACCCCTCTCAATGAAAGTGCTTTTCCACAGTCTCTGCTTAGGGCTGCTTAAAGAGGAAACAATCCATAGAGACAAAACTGAGACCTCCTTTATTTTGTCAAGTCTCAAAGAGCTACTACAAACCATGTTGGATTTAGAGTTCCAAATTGATCTATTTATATAGCAGAGAACAGAGTGAAACCTAAACATAAAAACTGCTACTGTAAACGAACGCTTTAACCTAGAAGAACAAAATTTGGTGAGCCGAGTGGGATTTGTGGACTTGGTCATTACCACCACGTATCATCAAGATTGGTTGAAAAAATATTTGCTGGTATTTCGGAAACTCGTAATTTCTTGGAAGCTTGGCAAGCCCTCTCAATGAAAGTGCTTTTCCACAGTTTCTGCTTAGGGCTACTTGAAGCAGAAACAAATCATAGAGACAAAACTGAGAACTCCTTTATTTTGTCAAGTTTCAAAGATCTACTACAAACCATGTTTGATTTAGAGTTCCAAATTCATCTGTCTATATAGGAGTGAACACAGTAAGACCTAAAAATAAAAACTGCTACTGTAGACGAATGCTTCAACCTAGAAGAACAGAATTTGGTGAGCCAAGTGGGATTTGTGTACTTTTCCGTCCCACCAAGTATCATCAAGATTGGGTGAAAAAATATTTGCTGGTATTTCGGAAACTCGTAATTTCTTGGAAGCTTGGCAACCCCTCTCCATGTAAGTGCTTTTCCACAGTCTGTGCCAGGGCTACTTGAAGAGGAAACAAACCATAGAGACAAAACTGTGAACTCCTTTATTTTGTCAAATTTCAAAGAGCTACTACAAACCATGTTGGATTTAGAGTTCCAAATTCATCTATCTATATAGGAGAGAACAGAATGAAACCTAAAAATAAAAACTGCTACTGAAAACGAACGCATCAACCTAGAAGAACAAAATTTGGTGAGTCAAGTGGGATTTGTGTACCGATGATTACCACCAACTATCATCACGATTGGGTGAAAAAATATTTGCTGGTATTTCGGAAACTGGTAATTTCTTTGAAGCTTGGCAACCCCTCTCAATGAAAGTGCTTTTCCACCGTCTGTGCCTAGGGATACTTAAAGAGGAAACAAACCATAGAGACAAAACTGAGAACTCCTTTATTTTGTCACGTTTCAAAGAGCCACTACAAAACATGTTGGATTTCGAGTTCCAAATTGATCTATCTATATACGAGAGAACAGAGTGAAACCTAAACATAAAAACTGCTACTGTAGAAGAACGCTTCAACCTAGAAGAACAAAATTTGGTGAGCCAGTGGGATTTGAGTACTGATCATTACCACCAAGTATCATCAACATTGGGTGAAAAAATATTTGCTGGTATTTCAGAAACTCGTAATTTCTTGGAAGCTTGGCAAGCCCTCTCAATGAAAGAGCTTTTCCACAGTCACTGCTTAGGGCTACTTGAAGCGTAAACAAATCATAGAGACAAAACTGAGAACTCCTTCATTTTTTCATGTTACAAAGTGCTACTACAAACCATGTTGGATTTAGAGTTCCAAATTCATCTATCTATATAGGAGAAAACAGATTGAAACCTAAATATAAAAATTGCTACTGTAGACGAACGCTTCAACCTAGAAGAACAAATTTGGTGAGCCAAGTTGGATTTTTGTACTGATCATCACCACCAAGTATCATCAGATTTTGTGAAAAAATATTTGCTGGTATTTTGGAAACTCGTAATTTCTTGGAAGCTTGTCAACCCCTTTCAATGAAAGTGCTTTTCCACAGTTTCTGCTTAGGGCTACATGAAGCGGAAAAAAATCATAGAGACAAAACTGAGAACTCCTTTACTTCGTCAAGATTCAAAGAGCTATTACAAACCATATTGGATTTAGATTTCCAAATTCATCTATCTATATAGGAGAGACAGAGTGAAACCTATGTATAAAAACTGCTAATGTAGACGAACGCTTCCACCTAGAAGAACAATATTTGGTGAGCCAAGTGGGATATGTGTACTGATCATTACCGCCAAGTGTCATCAAGTTTGTGAGAAAAAATATTTGCTGGTATTTCGGAATCTTGTGATTTCTTAGAAACTTGGCAACCCCACTCAATGAAAGTGCTTTTCCACGGTCTGTGCCTAGGACTACTTGAAGAGGAAACAAACCATAGAAACAAAACTGAGAACTCCTTTATTTTTTCAAGTTTCTAAGAGCTACTACAAACCATGTTGGATTTAGAGTTCCAAATTCATCTATCAATATAGGAGAGAACAGAGTGAAACCTAAATATAAAAACTGCTACTGTAGACGAACGCTTCAACCTAGAAGAACAAAATTTGGTGAGCCAAGTGGGATTTGTGTAGCGATCTTCACCACCAAGTATCATCAAGATTGGGTGAAAAAATATTTGCTGGTAATTCGGAAACTCGTTATTTCTTAGAAGCTTGGCAACCCCTCTCAATGAAAGTGATTTTCCACAGTCTCAGCTTAGGGCTACTTGAAGCGGAAACAAATCAAAGAGACAAAACTGAGAACTCCTTTATTTTGTCAAGTTTCAAAGAGCTACTACAAAAATGTTGGATTTAGAGTTCCAAATTCATCTATCTGTATAGGAGAGAACAGAGTAAAACCTAAAAATAAAAACTGCTACTGTAGACGAATGTTTCAACCTTGAAGAACAGAATTTGGTGAGCCAAGTGGGATTTGTGTACTTGTCATTACCACCAAGTATCATCAAGATTGGGTGAAAAAATATTTCCTCGTATTTCGGAAACTAGTTATTTCTTAGAAGCTTGGCAACCCCTCTCCATGAATGTGCTTTTCCACAGTCTGAGCCAGGGCTACTTGAAGAGGAAACAAACCATAGATACAAAACTGAGAAATCCTTTATTTTGTCAAGATTCAAAGAGCCACAACAAACTATGTTGGATTTAGAGTTCCAAATTCATCTATCTATATAGCAGAGAACAGTGTGAAACCTAAACTTAAAACTGCTACTGTAGACGAACGCTTCAACCTAGAAGAACAAAATTTGGTGAGCCAAGTGGGATTTGTGTACTTGTCATTTCCATCAAGTATCATCAAGATTGGGTGAAAAAATATTTGCTCGTATTTCGGAAACTCGTTATTTCTTAGAAGCTTGGCAACCCCTCTCAATGAAAGTGCTTTTCCACAGTCTCTGCTTAGGGCTGCTTAAAGAGGAAACAATCCATAGAGACAAAACTGAGACCTCCTTTATTTTGTCAAGTCTCAAAGAGCTACTACAAACCATGTTGGATTTAGAGTTCCAAATTGATCTATTTATATAGCAGAGAACAGAGTGAAACCTAAACATAAAAACTGCTACTGTAAACGAACGCTTTAACCTAGAAGAACAAAATTTGGTGAGCCGAGTGGGATTTGTGGACTTGGTCATTACCACCACGTATCATCAAGATTGGTTGAAAAAATATTTGCTGGTATTTCGGTAACTCGTAATTTCTTGGAAGCTTGGCAAGCCCTCTCAATGAAAGTGCTTTTCCACAGTTTCTGCTTAGGGCTACTTGAAGCGGAAACAAATCATAGAGACAAAACTGAGAACTCCTTTATTTTGTCAAGTTTCAAAGATCTACTACAAACCATGTTGGATTTAGAGTTCCAAATTCATCTGTCTATATAGGAGTGAACACAGTAAGACCTAAAAATAAAAACTGCTACTGTAGACGAATGCTTCAACCTAGAAGAACAGAATTTGGTGAGCCAAGTGGGATTTGTGTACTTGTCCTTCCCACCAAGTATCATCAAGATTGGGTGAAAAAATATTTGCTGGTATTTCGGAAACTCGTAATTTCTTGGAAGCTTGGCAACCCCTCTCCATGAAAGTGCTTTTCCACAGTCTGTGCCAGGGCTACTTGAAGAGGAAACAAACCATAGAGAAAAAACTGTGAACTCCTTTATTTTGTCAAATTTCAAAGAGCTACTACAAACCATGTTGGATTTAGAGTTCCAAATTCATCTATCTATATAGGAGAGAACAGAGTGAAACCTAAAAATAAAAACTGCTACTGAAAACGAACGCATCAACCTAGAAGAACAAAATTTGGTGAGTCAAGTGGGATTTGTGTACCGATGATTACCACCAAGTATCATCACGATTGGGTGAAAAAATATTTCCTGGTATTTCAGAAACTGGTAATTTCTTTGAAGCTTGGCAACCCCTCTCAATGAAAGTGCTTTTTCACCGTCTGTGCCTAGGGATACTTAAAGAGGAAACAAACCATAGAGACAAAACTGAGAACTCCTTTATTTTGTCACGTTTCAAAGAGCCACTACAAAACATGTTGGATTTCGAGTTCCAAATTCATCTATCTATATACGAGAGAACAGAGTGAAACCTAAACATAAAAACTGCTACTGTAGAAGAACGCTTCAACCTAGAAGAACAAAATTTGTTGAGCCAGTGGGATTTGAGTACTGATCATTACCACCAAGTATCATCAACATTGGGTGAAAAAATATTTGCTGGTATTTCAGAAACTCGTAATATCTTGGAAGCTTGGCAAGCCCTCTCAATGAAAGAGCTTTTCCACAGTCACTGCTTAGGGCTACTTGAAGCGTAAACAAATCATAGAGACAAAACTGAGAACTCCTTCATTTTGTCATGTTACAAAGTGCTCCTACAAACCATGTTGGATTTAGAGTTCCAAATTCATCTATCTATATAGGAGAGAACAGATTGAAACCTAAATATAAAAATTGCTACTGTAGACGAACGCTTCAACCTAGAAGAACAAAATTTGGTGAGCCAAGTGGGATTTTTGTACTGATCATCACCAAGAAGTATCATCAGATTGGGTGAAAAAATATTTGCTGGTATTTTGGAAACTCGTAATTTCTTGGAAGCTTGTCAATCCCTTTCAATGAAAGTGCTTTTCCACAGTCTCTGCTTAGGGCTACATGAAGCGGAAAAAAATCATAGAGACAAAACTGAGAACTCCTTTACTTCGTCAAGATTCAAAGAGCTAATACAAACCATATTGGATTTAGATTTCCAAATTCATCTATCTATATAGGAGAGACAGAGTGAAACCTAAATATAAAAACTGCTACTGTAGACGAACGCTTCAACCTAGAAGACAATATTTGGTGAGCCAAGTGGGATATGTGTACTGATCATTACCACCAAGTGTCATCAAGTTTGTGAGAAAAAATATTTGCTGGTATTTCAGAAACTTGTGATTTCTTAGAAACTGGGCAACCCCACTCAATGAAAGTGCTTTTCCACAGTCTGTGCCTAGGACTACTTGAAGAGGAAACAAAGCATAGAAACAAAACTGAGAACTCCTTTATTTTTTCAAGTTTCAAAGAGCTACTACAAACCATGTTGGATTTAGAGTTCCAAATTCATCTATCTATATAGGAGAGAACACAGTGAAACCTAAATATAAAAACTGCTACTGTAGACGAACGCTTCAACCTAGAAGAACAAAATTTGGTGAGCCAAGTTGGATTTGTGTACTGATCATCAACACCAAGTATCATCAGATTGGGTGAAAAAATATTTGCTGGTGTTTTGAAAACTCGTAATTTCTTGGAAGCTTGTCAACCCCTTTCAATGAAAGTGCTTTTCCACAGTCTCTGCTTAGGGCTACATGAAGCGGAAAAAAATCATAGAGACAAAACTGAGAACTCCTTTACTTCGTCAAGATTCAAAGAGCTAATACAAACCATATTGGATTTAGATTTCCAAATTCATCTATCTATATAGGAGAGACAGTGTGAAACCTAAGTATAAAAACTGCTACTGTAGACGAACGCTTCAACTAGAAGAACAATATTTGGTGAGCCAAGTGGGATATGTGTACTGATCATTACCGCCAAGTGTCATCAAGTTTGTGAGAAAAAATATTTGCTGGTATTTCAGAAACTTGTGATTTCTTAGAAACTGGGCAACCCCACTCAATGAAAGTGCTTTTCCACAGTCTGTGCCTAGGACTACTTGAAGAGGAAACAAACCATAGAAACAAAACTGAGAACTCCTTTATTTTGTCAAGTTTCAAAGAGCTACTACAAACCATGTTGGATTTAGAGTTCCAAATTCATCTATCAATATAGGAGAGAACAGAGTGAAACCTAAATATAAAAACTGCTACTGTAGACGAACGCTTCAACCTAGAAGAACAAAATTTGGTGAGCCAAGTGGGATTTGTGTCGCGATCTTCACCACCAAGTATCATCAAGATTGGGTGAATAAATATTTGCTGGTAATTCGGAAACTCGTTATTTCTTAGAAGCTTGGCAACCCCTCTCAATGAAAGTGATTTTCCACAGTCTCTGCTTAGGGCTACTTGAAGCGGAAACAAACCAAAGAGACAAAACTGAGAACTCCTTTATTTTGTCAAGTTTCAAAGAGCTACTACAAACCATGTTGGATTTAGAGTTCCAAATTCATCTATCTGTATAGGAGAGAACAGAGTAAAACCTAAAAATAAAAACTGCTACTGTAGACGAATGTTTCAACTTTGAAGAACAGAATTTGGTGAGCCAAGTGGGATTTGTGTACTTGTCCTTACCACCAAGTATCATCAAGATTGGGTGAAAAAATATTTGCTCGTATTTCGGAAACTCGTATTTCTTGGAAGCTTGGCAACCCTCTCCATGAAAGTGCTTTTCCACAGTCTGTGCCAGGGCTACTTGAAGAGGAAACAAACCATACAGAAAAAACTGTGAACTCCTTTATTTTGTCAAATTTCAAAGAGCTACTACAAACCATGTTGGATTTAGAGTTCCAAATTCATCTATCTATATAGGAGAGAACAGAGTGAGTGAAACCTAAAAAATAAAAACTTGCTACTGAAAACGAACGCATCAACCTAGAAGAACAAAATTTGGTGAGTCAAGTGGGATTTGTGTACCGATGATTACCACCAAGTATCATCACGATTGGGTGAAAAAATATTTGCTGGTATTTCGGAAACTGGTAATTTCTTTGAAGCTTGGCAACCCCTCTCAATGAAAGTGCTTTTCCACCCTCTGTGCCTAGGGATACTTAAAGAGGAAACAAACCATAGAGACAAACCTGAGAACTCCTTTATTTTGTCACGTTTCAAAGAGCCACTACAAAACATGTTGGATTTCGAGTTCCAAATTGATCTATCTATTTACGAGAGAACAGAGTGAAACCTAAACATAAAAACTGCTACTGTAGAAGAACGCTTCAACCTAGAAGAACAAAATTTGTTGAGCCAGTGGGATTTGAGTACTGATCATTACCACCAAGTATCATCAACATTGGGTGAAAAAATATTTGCTGGTATTTCAGAAACTCGTAATTTCTTGGAAGCTTGGCAAGCCCTCTCAATGAAAGAGCTTTTCCACAGTCACTGCTTAGGGCTACTTGAAGCGTAAACAAATCATAGAGACAAAACTGAGAACTCCTTCATTTTGTCATGTTACAAAGTGCTACTACAAACCATGTTGGATTTAGAGTTCCAAATTCATCTATCTATATAGGAGAGAACAGATTGAAACCTAAATATAAAAATTGCTACTGTAGACGAACGCTTCAAATTAGAAGAACAAAATTTGGTGAGCCAAGTGGGATTTTTGTACTGATCATCACCACCATGTATCATCAGATTGAGTGAAAAAATATTTGCTGGTATTTTGGAAACTCGTAATTTCTTGGAAGCTTGTCAACCCCTTTCAATGAAAGTGCTTTTCCACAGTTTCTGCTTAGGGCTACATGAAGCGGAAAAAAATCATAGAGACAAAACTGAGAACTCCTTTACTTCGTCAAGATTCAAAGAGCTATTACAAACCATATTGGATTTAGATTTCCAAATTCATCTATCTATATAGGAGAGACAGAGTGAAACCTAAGTATAAAAACTGCTAATGTAGACGAACGCATCAACCTAGAAGAACAATATTTGGTGAGCCAAGTGGGATATGTGTACTGATCATTACCACCAAGTGTCATCAAGTTTGTGAGAAAAAATATTTGCTGGTATTTCGGAATCTTGTGATTTCTTAGAAACTTGGCAACCCCACTCAATGAAAGTGCTTTTCCACAGTCTGTGCCTAGGAGTACTTGAAGAGGAAACAAACCATAGAAACAAAACTGAGAACTCCTTTATTTTTTCAAGTTTCAAAGAGCTACTACAAACCATGTTGGATTTAGAGTTCCAAATTCATCTATCAATATAGGAGAGAACACAGTGAAACCTAAATATAAAAACTGCTACTGTAGACGAACGCTTCAACCTAGAAGAACAAAATTTGGTGAGCCAAGTGGGATTTTTGTACTGATCATCACCACCAAGTATCATCAGATTGGGTGAAAAAATATTTGCTGGTATTTTGGAAACTCGTAATTTCTTGGAAGCTTGTCAACCCCTTTCAATGAAAGTGCATTTCCACAGTCTCTGCTTAGGGCTACATGAAGCGGAAAAAAATCATAGAGACAAAACTGAGAACTCCTTTACTTCGTCAAGATTCAAAGAGCTATTACAAACCATATTGGATTTAGATTTCCAAATTCATCTATCTATATAGGAGAGACAGTGTGAAACCTAAGTATAAAAACTGCTAATGTAGAGGAACGCTTCAACCTAGAAGAACAATATTTGGTGAGCCAAGTGGGATATGTGTACTGATCATTACCACCAAGTGTCATCAAGTTTGTGAGAAAAAATATTTGCTGGTATTTCGGAATCTTGTGATTTCTTAGAAACTTGGCAACCCCACTCAATGAAAGTGCTTTTCCACAGTCTGTGCCTAGGACTACTTGAAGAGGAAACAAACCATAGAAACAAAACTGAGAACTCCTTTATTTTGTCAAGTTTCAAAGAGCTACTACAAACCATGTTGGATTTAGAGTTCCAAATTCATCTATCTATATAGGAGAGAACACAGTGAAACCTAAATATAAAAACTGCTACTGTAGACGAACGCTTCAACCTAGAAGAACAAAATTTGGTGAGCCAAGTGGGATTTGTGTCGCGATCTTCACCACCAAGTATCATCCAGATTGGGTGAAAAAATATTTGCTGGTAATTCGGAAACTCGTTATTTCTTAGAAGCTTGGCAACCCCTCTCAATTAAAGTGATTTTCCACAGTCTCAGCTTAGGGCTACTTGAAGCGGAAACAAATCAAAGAGACAAAACTGTGAACTCCTTTATTTTGTCAAGTTTCAAAGAGCTACTACAAACCATGTTGGATTTAGAGTTCCAAATTCATCTATCTATATAGGAGAGAACAGAGTAAAACCTAAAAATAAAAACTGCTACTGTAGACGAATGCTTCAACCTTGAAGAACAGAATTTGGTGAGCCAAGTGGGATTTGTGTACTTGTCCTTACCACCAAGTATCATCAAGATTGGGTGAAAAAATATTTGCTCGCATTTCGGAAACTCGTTATTTCTTAGAAGCTTGGCAACCCCTCTCAATGAAAGTGCTTTTCCACAGTCTCTGCTTAGGGCTACTTGAAGCGGAAACAAATCATAGAGACAAAACTGAGAACTCCTTTATTTTGTCAAGTTTCAAAGATCTACTAGAAACCATGTTGGATTTAGAGTTCCAAATTCATCTATCTATATAGGAGAGAACAGAGTAAGACCTAAAAATAAAAACTGCTACTGTAGACGAATGCTTCAACCTAGAAGAACAGAATTTGGTGAGCCAAGTGGGATTTGTGTACTTGTCCTTCCCACCAAGTATCATCAAGATTGGGTGAAAAAATATTTGCTGGTATTTCGGAAATCGTAATTTCTGGGAGCTTGGCAACCCTCTCCATGAAAGTGCTTTCCACAGTCTGTGCCAGGGCTACTTGAATAGGAAACAAACCATAGAGACAAAACTGTGAACTCCTTTATTTTGTCAAATTTCAAAGAGCTACTACAAACCATGTTGGATTTAGAGTTCCAATTCATCTATCTATATAGGAGAGAACAGAGTGAAACCTAAAATAAAAACTGCTACTGAAAACGAACGCATCAACCTAGAAGAACAAAATTTGGTGAGTCAAGTGGGATTTGTGTACCGATGATTACCACCAAGTATCATCAAGATTGGGTGAGAAAATATTTGCTGGTATTTCGGAAACTGGTAATTTCTTTGAAGCTTGGCAACCCCTCTCAATGAAAGTGCTTTTCCACCGTCTGTGCCTAGGGATACGTAAAGAGGAAACAAACCATAGAGACAAAACTGAGAACTCCTTTATTTTGTCAAGTTTCAAAGAGATACTAAAAAACATGTTGTATTTCGAGTTCCAAATTCATCTATCTATATACGAGAGAACAGAGTGAACACCTAAACATAAAAACTGCTACTGTAGAAGAACGCTTCAACTAGAAGAACAAAATTTGGTGAGCCAAGTGGGATTTGAGTACTGATCATTACCACCAAGTATTATCAACATTGGGTGAAAAAATATTTGCTGGTATTCGGAAACTCGTAATTTCTTGGAAGCTTGGCAAGCCCTCTCAATGAAAGGGCTTTTCACTGTCACTGCTTAGGGCTACTTGAAACGTAAACAAATCATAGAGACAAAACTGAGAACTCCTTCATTTTGTCATGTTACAAAGTGCTACTACAAACCATGTTGGATTAAGAGTTCCAAATTCATCTATCTATATAGGAGAGAACAGATTGAAACCTAAATATAAAAATTGCTACTGTAGACGAACGCTTCAACCTAGAAGAACAAAATTTGGTGAGCCAAGTGGGATTTTTGTACTGATCATCACCACCAAGTATCATCAGATTGGGTGAAAAAATATTTGCTGGTATTTTGGAAACTCGTAATTTCTTGGAAGCTTGTCAACCCCTTTCAATGAAAGTGCTTTTCCACAGTTTCTGCTTAGGGCTACATGAAGCGGAAAAAATCATAGAGACAAAACTGAGAACTCCTTTACTTCATCAAGATTCAAGAGCTATTACAAACCATATTGGATTTAGATTTCCAAATTCATCTATCTATATAGGAGAGACAGAGTGAAACCTAAGTATAAAAACTGCTAATGTAGACGAACGCTTCAACCTAGAAGAACAATATTTGGTGAGCCAAGTGGGATATGTGTACTGATCATTACCGCCAAGTGTCATCAAGTTTGTGAGAAAAAATATTTGCTGGTATTTCGGAATCTTGTGATTTCTTAGAAAATTGGCAACCCACTCAGTGAAAGTGCTTTTCCCACAGTCTGTGCCTAGACTACTTGAAGAGGAAACAAAGCATAGAAACAAAACTGAGAACTCCTTTATTTTTTCAAGTTTCAAAGAGCTACTACAAACCATGTTGGATTTAGAGTTCCAAATTCATCTATCTATATAGAAGAGAACACAGTGAAACCTAAATATAAAAACTGCTACTGTAGACGAACGCTTCAACCTAGAAGAACAAAATTTGGTGAGCCAAGTTGGATTTGTGTACTGATCATCAACACCAAGTATCATCAGATTGGGTGAAAAAATATTTGCTGGTGTTTTGAAAACTCGTAATTTCTTGGAAGCTTGTCAACCCCTTTCAATGAAAGTGCTTTTCCACAGTCTCTGCTTAGGGCTACATGAAGCGGAAAAAAATCATAGAGACAAAACTGAGAACTCCTTTACTTCGTCAAGATTCAAAGAGCTAATACAAACCATATTGGATTTAGATTTCCAAATTCATCTATCTATATAGGAGAGACAGAGTGAAACCTAAATATAAAAACTGCTACTGTAGACGAACGCTTCAACCTAGAAGAACAATATTTGGTGAGCCAAGTGGGATATGTGTACTGATCATTACCGCCAAGTGTCATCAAGTTTGTGAGAAAAAATATTTGCTGGTATTTCAGAAACTTGTGATTTCTTAGAAACTGGGCAACCCCACTCAATGAAAGTGCTTTTCCACAGTCTGTGCCTAGGACTACTTGAAGAGGAAACAAACCATAGAAACAAAACTGAGAACTCCTTTATTTTGTCAAGTTTCAAAGAGCTACTACAAACCATGTTGGATTTAGAGTTCCAAATTCATCTATCAATATAGGAGAGAACAGAGTGAAACCTAAATATAAAAACTGCTACTGTAGACGAACGCTTCAACCTAGAAGAACAAAATTTGGTGAGCCAAGTGGGATTTGTGTCGCGATCTTCACCACCAAGTATCATCAAGATTGGGTGAATAAATATTTGCTGGTAATTCGGAAACTCGTTATTTCTTAGAAGCTTGGCAACCCCTCTCAATGAAAGTGATTTTCCACAGTCTCTGCTTAGGGCTACTTGAAGCGGAAACAAATCAAAGAGACAAAACTGAGAACTCCTTTATTTTGTCAAGTTTCAAAGAGCTACTACAAACCATGTTGGATTTAGAGTTCCAAATTCATCTATCTGTATAGGAGAGAACAGAGTAAAACCTAAAAATAAAAACTGCTACTGTAGACGAATGTTTCAACTTTGAAGAACAGAATTTGGTGAGCCAAGTGGGATTTGTGTACTTGTCCTTACCACCAAGTATCATCAAGATTGGGTGAAAAAATATTTGCTCGTATTTCGGAAACTCGTTATTTCTTAGAAGCTTGGCAACCCCTCTCCATGAAAGTGCTTTTCCACAGTCTGAGCCAGGGCTACTTGAAGAGGAAACAAACCATAGATACAAAACTGAGAACTCCTTTATTTTTCAAGATTCAAAGAGCCACAACAAACTATGTTGGATTTAGAGTTCCAAATTCATCTATCTATATAGCAGAGAACAGTGTGAAACCTAAACTTAAAAACTGCTACTGTAGACGAACGCTTCAACCTAGAAGAACAAAATTTGGTGAGCCAAGTGGGATTTGTGTACTTGTCATTTCTATCAAGTATCATCAAGATTGGGTGAAAAAATATTTGCTCGTATTTCGGAAACTCGTTATTTCTTAGAAGCTTGGCAACCCCTCTCAATGAAAGTGCTTTTCCACAGTCTCTGCTTAGGGCTACTTGAAGCGGAAACAAATCATAGAGACAAAACTGAGAACTCCTTTATTTTGTCAAGTTTCAAAGATCTACTACAAACCATGTTGGATTTAGAGTTCCAAATTCATCTGTCTATATAGGAGAGAACAGAGTAAGACCTAAAAATAAAAACTGCTACTGTAGACGAGTGCTTCAACCTAGAAGAACAGAATTTGGTGAGCCAAGTGGGATTTGTGTACTTGTCCTTTCCACCAAGTATCATCAAGATTGGGTGAAAAAATATTTGCTGGTATTTCGGAAACTCGTAATTTCTTGGAAGCTTGGCAACCCCTCTCCATGAAAGTGCTTTTCCACAGTCTGTGCCAGGGCTACTTGAAGAGGAAACAAACCATAGAGACAAAACTGTGAACTCCTTTATTTTGTCAAATTTCAAAGAGCTACTACAAACCATGTTGGATTTAGAGT